>NC_142881.1:89472304-89632304 GCF_051225735.1 Oryctolagus cuniculus | reverse complement strand
AGAGGACACTGCGTGAGCCAAGAGGCTCGCTGGCCCCGGACAGGCATACGAGGCTCTTCCCCTCCAGCTGCGCCTGGACCCAGAGGCGGCCGCGTTCCCACCGCGCCTTCCCCGCTGAGAAATGGCGGAGGATGCGCCCGGCGCCCAGAGCCTGGAGGCGCGGAGGGCCCGCGTGGCCACACTCCCAGGCGGTCGGCCAGATTCTGCATCCCGGCGTGGCTTCCCTGCCGGCTCCGGGCCGCCGCGAAGGGCAAAACGCAGACACCGTAAGCGCGCGCATACGGTAAAAACAGCGCGGCTGTGCGTGCAGAGGTGCGCGGACCCCGGCTACCGGCTGCCGGCCCGCACCGTTCCCAGCTCCTAACCGCGCCCCGCCTGCCAGCTCCGCACCCGCGAGGCCCGAGCCAGTACCCGGAGCCCCGCCCCTACCCCGCACCCCGGCCCCGCCCGCCCCGCCCCCGGGCCCGCCCCTGTCCGCTCCTTCCGCACTGCCCGCGCCCGCCGAGCCTCAGTCCCGCGACCCGAGCCGGGCGCACCGCAGAGGAGAGCGCGCCGGAGTCGGCGCCCGGACGCACCGCGCCCGCAGTGTCCGCGGCGCCCAGGGCCGGGCATGGGGCGGCCCGGCTGAGCACTGCGCCCCACTGCACCCCACTGCTGGCCCGAGTCGCCAGCCCTCCAGCCGCGGCCCCGGTGCGCACGGGCGATGGCAAAGACGCCGTCCGGCGCCGTGGGGCTGCGGCGGCTGCTGCTGCTGCTGCCGCTGCTCGGCGAAGGTGAGTCGTGCGGGCGGACGGGACGAAGTTAGCGCGGGCGAGCGGAGCGCACGCGCTCGGCAACGCCTTTCTGTTTGCGGGCGACAGCCGGCTGCGCGGCTGCGTGCCGCCGGCCTGGGCTGGGCTGCGAAAGGGGCGGCCGCGGGCAGCGCGCTTCGAGCCCCGGGCTGGACGCGGGGCTGGGCGGCTGGGGTCGGCCTCCGGAGCCCGAGCCGCAGCCTCGCCCTGGAGCGCGGACCGGACGGATGTTGGTGCGGTTGGGGCGCCAGCGGGAGCGGGCGGGCCGGGGAGCGCCGGGACCCCGCGCCTGGCGCGGGGAGTTGTTGTTTGTGCAAGGGGCCCGCTGCGTTCGCCCTCCAGTTGGGTGCGCGGCTCGCTCAGCCGGCCGCCCCGGCCGCTCACCGGTGCGGGGGCGCTTTCATAAAAGGTTGTCTTCCCCGTGTGCGTGTTTGCCGTGCCGCTGTTTAAAAAGCTCAAAAGCCACGAGTCCCACCCGGCCGCCGCGAGTCCTGGGTCCTGCCGGCTTGGGGCGCCAGGGGGCCGCCTTCGGGGACCTGGGGCGGCCCAGGGCGCTCCGGACCTGCTTGGGGGGCGGAGTAAGGTTCTGTGTCTATGGTGAGCGTCTCTCGCCTTAGGATCCCGTTATTAGGTGTGGCCGCGCCGGGACCGGTCACTGCCTCCGCTCCAAACCCGGACAGAGTTAAGCCTGAGGCTGTGGAATCTTTGAACCCCTCGATTGCGCATTTCGGTGTCCCGCAAACCGGCCCTCACTTGGTCCCTTCCGGGAGGGAGCGCTTCCATAGCCTCAGGTGTCCCTCTGCCGGGGTGGAGGGAACCCGGACTCCCCTCCCCCACTCCGTACAAGGGGCGTCGACCGCGATCACCACGCCGGAACTCCCAAGTCCTGCAAAATGTTTGGGTTCACACCCCTCCTTCTCTCCCCAATTCAGCAGGGACTGCAGCCAGAATGGATCCCCGTTCCACTGTAGGAAGCGAGGGTAGGGGAGCGGCCCTTCCCTTCCCGTCCCTTGGGAATGAACGGGGACCGGGCTCTGGGCTGCCAGCGATGTAGGAGGAAGCCGGGCTGGATGCTGCAGGCAAGCTGGTTTTCTGCTGTGACCTGAGATTTCGACTTTGTAGTTGTGGGCACGTGGTCAGGGGAGACAGCCTGCAGGGGACTTCCCCAACCCTTCCACAGCCCCGCATGCAGTGGGGGAGGGGGTGGCCAGCAAGGCTGCGGGGACCAAAAGCTGCAGGCAGCGGGCTCAGGTGTTTGGCTCGTGGCACTTGGCAGGTGCACAGGTTGCTTTCAGTACAGACAGCTTGGCTCGGGATGGCTGCAGATGCCCCAGTCCTGGGAGCCCCCGTCCTCTATTTCTGCTCCCTGGAATGACCAAGAAACGGTGGTTGGTGGCACTGGGAGAGGAGCCTGACACCCAGGAGGAGGTCTTGGGCGAGCCTCCCTCTCTGCAGCCCCAACGCCGCCCACCACCCCAGTGGGGGAGCGTCCCAGCCGTGGGCTCCCTCTGGTGGAAGCAGTGCAGGTGGCCGGGCCTGTTGGCCGGGCTGGTCTGGGTGTCCAGAATGCTGGCTTACTTTCACATCCACATGGGGCTGTCTCCAAGACACAGACTCACCCTTGCTCCCGGAGATGTGCTCGCGAGGGCTGTAGTCACCCACAGCATGGGCTGGCTCCCTCGCGCAGGTGCACCCAGGGACCGAACTCCTCTCTGCCCGCTCAACAGCCCCTACCCCGGGGATGTTCACAATGGGACCACAGCCCCTTAGCACTTTTCATACCCCTGAGGCACAGCCTCTTGGCCAGGTGTCCTGGAGCTGAGCAGGGGAGCCTCCATCTAAAAGCTATTTCTACGAGATGCTGGCCTTTGCCTGCTCGTGCCGCAGTCCCCATTGGCAGACTAGGACACTGAATTCGAGCATTTGCGACATTGCCTCCTGCCTCGCATCTTCCGGATCGGGCTCCCCCAGTCCCCTTGTTCTCAGCACCTCTACCTGCAAGGAGGGGCTTGCCCTCTCTGCCTGCGGGGCCCCCAGCGCTGCAGATCCAGGAGTCTTGGCTTGGCAGAGCCCTCCCTGCCTTAGCACCTGCTTGCTCCTTGAAACACTGTCTGCTTTCTCTCTCATTTTCTTTCACCCTAGATCTTCTGGGCAGCCTCAGGTGGGTGCAAGCCTTGTCCTGCCTCACCAGGCTCACCTTGGCCCTGCCCCGTCTCTTCCACCCCAGCCACAGAGGCCCTGTGTTCCCCCAGCTGGTGGGCTTCTAAGGGTTGGGCCCTGCAGTCCCGAACAAATGGGCGGCAAGTTTATTGAGCCCATTCGCTCAATTGCCTTTATTCTACAGAATTGCTTTAGGGACCGGCTAAGTAAATCACTGTTTCCTTGGTGGTGTGAAGAAAATGGGATGTATTCACCTAATGGGGCGCTAATGGCCTTTTAGCCAGGGGAGGAAAAAAAACCTAATTAAAAATTATGGAATCTGTTAAAATGGAGCCTGGGGTGCTAAGGGGATGGGACCCCCCCTCCCCGGAAGCTGCTGCCTCCCTGGGGCTTTCCGCCTCTGGGTAGCCTCACAGAAGACCCTCTGGGTTCCCTTGTGCTAAGTGGAACGGCCAGCGCCCACAGTGGGTGCTCTGTGGCGGGCTTACTGTGTGGTCCTGCACTGTGCCCTGTTTGTGGGCTTGCCATATCTTCCCGACCTCACTGATGCTTGTGACCTTGTCCCATTTCTCAGCTGAGTAGACTGAGGTCCCCACTGCCCACAGACTCTGGGCGCACAGAGCACCCACCTCGGGGCTCCAGGCACCCTCGGGACACCCTGGCCCAGATCTGGGGTGGCATGCGGTGCTGTGTTCAGATGCCGGAAACAGGAGCCCCTGTTGTCTGTGCCAGTGGGAAGCTGGCTTCAGTTGGCATCTGGACCAACTAAGCATGCTGGGCCTGGACCAGCACCAGGCCTGGCGCTGTGCAGGCTGGCCCTGTGCAGAGCACATGGGCCCCAGGAAGACGCAGTGGTGGTGGTGCAGGCTCCTGCAGCCGGCATCTGCCGAGGGACCCAGCATCTGACAGAAGCCACTGTGCTGATGGGCAGAGCTGCAGGGGCACGCGTGCCACCTCGGCCAGGCAGGACCCCTGGACTGACTGGAAGAAGGAACCACTCTCGAGAGTGCACAGATGCAAGGGTGAAGAGGAGAGGCAGCCCAGCCCTTCCCCCCACATTTACACTGGGGAAGCCCCATTTCCTGTGGGCCTGGGGGTGGACCCCTCCTGGTGTCAGAGCTGGGCTGCCCTCAGGCCACTTCTCCATCCCCTGCTGTGTGCCCTCCTCCTCCCCCCTCTTCCTCTTCCTTATTGCGGAAGTTGTTTTTCTGTATGACTTTATGGTAACAATAATAGTAACAATGATTGCCCATAAAGGCTGCAGAGGGAGGGAGGCAGCTGGCGTTTACGGGACTTTTCCAGGGGGTGCTGCACTTGGGAGACAACAAAAGAGACCCAGGGCCTCCCAGGCTGTCACCCTGCAGAGGTGACAGGGTCAAACGGGACGAGTGACTCTCTGTGTGTGCGCTGTTCAGATTGTTCAGATTGTGAGCAGACAGCAGGGCACTAGGGTAGGAAGGGCAGGGGTGTGCCTTGGCGGGGCCGCATGGCAGAGGCTTCAGCCCCAAGTCAGCAGCAGCCAATGCAGAGTCAGGGTAAGCTCATGGGTTCCCTCCCAGGGCAGTAATCTGAGCACCTCTGACCAGGGTGTGCTGGGGAGGACAGCCCTAGATCCAGAGTCAGACAGGGTGAGAAGGCTGCAGGCCTCCATGGTGTCCACCTGCTGTTACCCCTCCCCCACACAGAGGGGATAGAGAAAGCCAAGGTTGTGCCTCCTGAGAGGGTCTCAGAGGGCAGGGTGCTCTCCAGACCCAGGCTCCGGGACACTGGTCCCCCACTGTCGGCTTCCCTGAGCTCAGGGGCCAGGCTGATCCCATGGGTGGACTTTGGGCAGACAGCTTCCCCTCCCGCCAGAGGCTGGAAGTTGTGGAGTCGGAGGACCGAGTGCTAGGAGACGGTAAGGCAGGAGGCCGAGAGGAGGCAGCACGGCGCCCGCCGTTGGTGGCACAGCTCCCACCCCCCACCCCCCCACCCCCCGCTGGGCTGGTCTCCGCAGAAGCCCAGTTGCAGGGTAGATAATGCCAGGAGACCTTGAGGGCGGCCATTCAGGCACCACCTGGGCCCTGGAAGCGAGCAGGTGGCCAGCCGCGAGCAAACACCTCTGTTTGCTTTTGCCTCGTGGGTGGCTCTGCAGCAGCCCGGGCATCCCTGCAGAAAGGTCACCAGTGCACCTGAGCAGGTGCGCGCCTGCCTGGTGGGCCGTCTGATGCCAGCTTTCCTCCTCCTCATCTGCCATACCCAATGGACCCAGTGGAGATGGCTCAGAGCAGATGCCTGCAGCCCAAGCCCCTCCCGCCCTGGGACCCTGGGTGTAGACACCTCTATGATGGGGGCGAGGGAGAGGGATTTGATGTCTGGGTTCTGCAGGAGCCCAGGGATTCCAGGGGCATGGCTATGGGGCCATGTGGGCCTGGGGCAGGGGGCAAGGAGGCAGGACCATGGCCATCAAATCTGTTTCCGGTCACCCTGGTGCATCTATTTGAGGGGCACTCTCGCCTTTATGTTTGTGAAAGAGAAAAATGTGATTTGTGTGTATCATGACAACCTGGAAGGTGCTGGGGAAGACGTGCATGTAGGGAGCCAGGACCCAAGGGTGGGGGCTGAGCTGAGGGTGCACAGATGAGGGGGGAGTGGGTTTGAGTTTGTTCCTCAACCTGCCGGTGAAACTGGAGACTGGGTGGCACTGGTCCCGCAGCCCCGCGAGGACCTTGTGCTGTGGCAGTGAGGGCTTTGGTCTGGTTTGTGGCCCAGCACAGGTGAGCTGCTGCAGGTAGAAGCTCACCTGGCAGGGCCCCACGTGCCACTCCACAGAGCTTTGGATGCTGCTGGCTGTGTGAGGACAAGTGAGCCCACACTTGGTGACAGTCACCCCCTGCCCGCATCTCAGGGGCTCCGCCCTGTCCTGCCGGAGGCACAGCCTGACTTCTCCGTGCTGGAGCACCTGGCTGTGTGCACCAGAGCCTGCGCCCCGTAGTTGTGTGGCCGCCCTTGGCTAGACCTGGTGCAGGATTTTCTCCATGGCAAGAAGGGATTCGAGAAAGGCAAAGGCAGAGGTGAGCGGAGAAGCAAGTAAAAGGACACAGGAAAGAGTGCAGGCCAGCTCAGGAGAGAATGAGCTGCAGTAATTTTTCAGGGCCATTCTTTTATTCCATCCAGAGACATAGAGGGTGGAGCCAAGGGCGGGGCTTGATTAAGTATTCAAAGAGGGTGGAGTCTGGGGCAGGGCTTGAGTACCACCCATTTCCTTGCCCTTATTTGGAGATCCTGGCTGTGTCTGGCATCTGGTGCATGATGGGAGTGGGAGTGTCGGCCGTGGTGATTGTCTCATAATGACATTATAATGACCTGAGGGTCACTGCAGGGACACAGCCTGCGGCCACTTTGTGATGCTTTTAGCTGGCGCGGGTTCGGAATGACAAAACGGCGGAAGTTGTGGTTTTCCACTACACCGAGTGGGGTGAAGGTTGGTGGGGCGTGAAAGCGGGGTTTGAGCCGTGGGTGGAGGGGGTGGACTTGGGGGGAGGGTTTGAGCAGCCTCTGGCAAACCCCAGCTCCTCCTGCTAATGCTACCTCCCTGCCTGCCTCACCTTGACAGGGATTTCCCAAGTTACCCAGGTTGGAATCCCATCATCGGCTCTCAGGGCAGGGGAGGCTGGGAGTGCAGAGGACACAGCCTGTGCACCTGCACACACAGGCCCTCACTCCTCCTTGGCAGCTTTCCCAGGTCACCTCTCAGCCCCTTATCCTGGTCAGCACAGCGGGAGCTGGGGCTGGCGGACAGTGGGGGCAGGTGGCAAGTTATTACAGTCTGCAGGTGAGATTTGCGCACCATAAAATGGGTCATTTTAAGTGGACAATTGATGGCGGTTAGAGTGGCAAACGCATCACCTTAGTGTCAGTCCAAGACATTTCTGTCACCTGAAAATGGACGCCCTGTCCCCATTAAACAGTTGCTCCCATTCCCGATCCCTGGTGGTTTCTAACCACTGCTCTGTGTCTGTGTCTATGGGTTTGCCTCTTCTGGATATTTCTTTGTGTCTGGCTTCTGTCACAGGGCAACGTTGTCAAGTGGCACCAGTCGGTGCTTCCTGCCTTTTGAGGGGTGAATAGTATTCCGCTTTGTTCCATGTGTGGGTGCTTCCTGCCTTTTGAGGCCTGAATAGTATTCCACTCTGGGATGTTTTCCACCTTTCCGCTATTATGAACAATGTTGCATGAGCCTTTGGTGCAATCATCTGTTTCACTGCCTGTTTACCCTTCTGTTGGGTCTACTTAGAAGTGAAATTGCTAGGTAATTCGCTATTTTCTTTCTGGAGGAACTTGCTAAACCCTTTATCATGCTGGTTGAATCATTTTACATTCTGCTGACTTGCACAAAAAGGTCACTATTTATCCATGTCTTCCCAACACTTGTTATTTTCTGACTTCCTTGTTGATTGAGTTTTGTAAAAGATTGATTTATTTGAAAGATAGAAGATAACACTATCAGCTGGCTAACTTCCCAGATGGCCACAACAGCCAGGACTGGGCCAGGCTGAAGCCAGGAGCCTGGAGCTCCATCCGGGTCTCCCATGGGAGTGGCAGGGGCCCAAGCACTTGGGCTATCTTCTGCTGCTTTCCCAGGCTCATTAGCAGGGAGCTGGATCGGAAGTGGAGCAGCCGGGACTTGGACCGGCGCCTGAACTTGCTGTGCCATGACCCTGGTCCCTTGCTGTTGGATATTTAATCCTGGCCGCCCTAGTGGGTGCCTACCAGAATGGCCGCAGTGTACCTTTTCCTAACGAGGAGCCGTGCTGCTCATCTTCTCCCATGCCCATTGGCCGACTGTCTCTCTGGAGCCCTCCCTCCGCCCCAGCCCTCCGCCTGTGCCGCATCACTTCTCACAGCCTGGGGAGCCTGAGGTTGTTCTCAAAAGACCTGGACCCTGAAGCCCACGCTAGCACACATATCCCAAAGCAGTGGCCGCGTGGCTCATGCCCCAGGAGCTGGTGCCCAGGAACCCCAGCCCCACCCCCACCGACTAGAGAAGGGAGGAGGTGCCTGCACCCGGCTGCCCCACCCCGCCTGGCTCCGCTGCCAGGGGACCCCAGGCTGCCCCCTCCTGCTCAGCCTGCATCCAGACTCTATAAATAGCCCGCAGATCCCAGTAAGTTGATTACCCTAATGGGGGCTGTGTGATGTCATGCCCCGGAGCCCTGTCCCTCCCCTTGTGTGTCCCTGCTGCCGAGGTAGGCATGGGGACAGGAAGGCTTCCAGAGTGGGGGGTGGGGTGGGGAGCGGGGTCAGCCTCCCTCCGCAGAGCCAGAGAGGCTGATTCCTGACCTGGCCACCCCTCAAGGCCAAGCTGAAGGAGCCAGGACCTGGCTCCAACCTGGCACTGTCTCTCTGCCTCTTGGTAGTGTTGCCATCCCTCCTCCGGTCTCCTTGTCTCATCATCAGTGGCCGAGAACGACACTTGCAGTCCTGGTCCTGGTCCAGCCCCTGGCCCCTCCCCCGTCAGGGGCCACAGAGGCCAGAACCTGCCTGGTTTCCACCATACGCTTCCTCCCCACCCCCATCCAGCCTCTTGGCCCCTGGGGAGGGGAAGGATTCGTGCACAGAATTAACATGGACTCACAAACGGCTCAAAACTTAAAGTGGGAGGAGCCTTAGCATCAGGTGCAGCTTTCCCATTTTATAGATGGGGAGACCGAGGCCCAGGCCAGCAGGCATGAGTAGCCACGTGCAACTGACCAGATACAGGCCGTGTCGGCTTGGCCCAGGGACCCAGGGCCACCACCTCACCTAGCTTGTTCCTCTCTGCCTGAGACTGGGGGTGCTCCTGGACCCCAGGCTGGCCCTCTAGCCGAGATGCAGCGGCTGCTGGCGGGGTGGCTATCTGGGCACATGTAGTCTGCAGGGGTGCCACTTGGGGGTACAGTCTTCGGACTGTCCGAGGTGCTGTGTGACTGATTTTGCCTTCTTGGGTGACATCTTGGGAGGGAAAGAGCCCCAGCCGTTCTGCTCTGTGTCCAGCGGGAACGGGTGCGTGAGACTCCCAGCATCCGGTGGGCACCTGGCATTGCTCCTCTGAGCAGGCCCCAGCCAGGAGGCACTGCTCGAGCAGACTGCTGCCTGTCTCAGCCTCCTGGCCTTTCCCCCGTTTCAGGTTGCTCCCTGCAGCCTCATTTTGCCAACATGTTAAAAGAGCCAAATTGTGGATGGAAACTTCTGGGCACCTTCCTTTGAGAGGGGGCTGAGGAGGGGCCTAGAAGTATTTTTTTAATTTATTTGGGGCTGGTACTGTGGCGTAGTGGGCTAAGCCTCCGCCTGCGGTGCCGGCATCCCATATGGGCACCGGTTCATGTCCCGGCTGCTCCTTTTCTGATCCAGGTCTCTGCTATGGCCTGGGAAAGCAGTGGAATATGTCCCAAGTGCTTGGGCCTCTGTACCCGCATGGAGACCTGGAGGAAGCTCCTAGCTCCTGGCTTCAGATCGGCTCCACTCTGGCCGTTGTAGCCATTTAGGGAGTGAACCAGCGGATGGGAGACCTCTCTCTCTGTCTCTCCCTCTCTCTGTAACTCTACCTCTCAATACATAAATAAAACCTTAAAAATAATCCATTTATTTGAAAGGCAGAGCGGGAGAGAGAGAGATCTTCCATCCGCTGATTTACTCCCCAAATGGTACAACGTCCAGGGCTGGGCCAGGCCGAAGCCAGGAGCCAGGAGCTTCCTCCTGGTCTCCCACGTGGGTGCAGGGGCCCAAGCACTTGGGCCATCTTCCACTGCTTTCCCAGGTGCATCAACAGGGAGCTGAATCAGAAGTGGAGCAGCGTGGACTCAAGCCGGTGCCCATATGGGATGACGGCACCATAGGCGACAGTTTTATACGCTACGCCATGGTGCCGCGCCTGGGATAGTTCTCTTCAGAGGCATTTATGGCCTGGGGCTGCCAGTGGGTGGACGGACAGCCCGGGTCCCAGGCCTGGGTGCCCTGGTTCTCTGCTCTTGTATGCATGGACACCACAGAGCAGAGGAGCTGGGCCAGGCCTGGCTGAAGCCCTCCCTCACTCTGCACGGCCTTAGGCTCTGCCTGTACCACGGGAATCCTACAGTTCCCACTGCTGATACTTGTCAACTTGTGGGACGATGCATAGGGTGTGCTTAAAGGACCAGGGCCTCTCGCCAATGCCCTGGAGAAGCCGCTTGGATTATGCTGGGCAGTCAGGGAGGGTACTCGGGGGGTGGGGGTTGGGTAGAAATGGGCAGAGCCATCTCTCAGCTGGAAGAGCTGGGGCCTGTGTTGGGGGGTGACAGATGAGTCTGAATTAGCAGGGGGGCGTGCTTGAGTCCTGGTGTGCGCTGGGGGCCCAGGCTAGTGGCACCAGGGTCAAAGCAGGTGACGTCTTGACCCTGTCCACCCCCGTCACCCGCAGGCTTCGGCTGGTGCACACAATGCAGTCGGCTGGGGCCTGAGGCACCAGACCCTGGAGATGAGGGGCCTGGTGACCCACGCCAGGTCACTGGCAGGCCACTTGGGTGGCCAGTCCTTTTGCAACCAGGCCTTGCCCTAGGAAAGAAATTAATTGTAACCTAATTGGCAGTTTCCTTTGCATAGAAGCCGGAAGGAACTGGCAGCGCGACTGGTGATTAATTCCGCAGCAGCTGGGCAGTCGCATTTGGGCAGAGCATCCGTCATCCCTGTGAGGCCACTGCAGCTGGCGGGGCGGCTGTGGGAGTGTGGGCGGTGGCTTCGGGTGCAGCCTGGGGCCCCGGGGCCTCTTGGGGCAGGAGACTGGGCTGTGTGCAGAGAACAGCCCTGGAGCGCTGATGCCCGGTTGCTGGTCTCACTCTCCTGCCCCACACCCCTTCCCCACCTGCAGCAGGAACTGTAGGATGATGTGGGTGTGAGCGCTGAAGTCTAGGCCTCCGTTCCCCAGTGCTGAAAGGGGAAAGTGGCTCTGCCCAGGCCGGAGCGGGGTGTTCCTGGGCACGCAGGCACAGTGGTGCCTCCGAGGCCGGGGCTGGCCCACTCCCTTCCTCCTCTTCCCTCCAGCTGCTCTTCCAGGCCACCGGCCGCCCTGCTGGCTGGGGGCCCAGTAGGACGGGTGTCTGGGGAGTCACTGCGCCACACTGGACGTGGGGGTGCAGGCTGGAGAAAAGACGTGAGGAGGCCTTGAGGGCTGTATTGTGGTGAAGCCGGAACAGACAGGCCATGGGGGCTGGGTGCTGGACAGACCCTTGGGCGGGGGGGAGAAACCCGGCTCACTCCTGGAAGCCCTGGAACCCAGGGTGTGTCCTTGCCTGAGTGCCGGGGCAGCTTGGCCGAGCCACCGTCGGCCTCACGGTGGCCACAGTGGTACCAGCTGCCTGCCAAGCACTGCTGACAGCATTTGGGGAAGAAAAAACTTCAGCCCGGGGCTGAGACTGCACTGTAGGGTGAGAGTGGTATCCGCATTGTGCACCACAGATGTAGCAGCCACTGGCATTTATTGAGCACCCAGTGTATGCACTGAGTGTCCATCTGTCTGCAGAGCCTGCTGTTTTCTTGATGGTTTTGCAGGCAGAAATTCCAGGACTGGGACAAGCTGTCAGGTTTTCCTTGAAGGGGACAGGTCCCCTTGTGAATACAGCTGGGGCCAGGAGCCCTGAGACGAGGCCACCTGCCACCAGGTGGGGCTGCCAGCCTGCCCTGGGCCCCTTCCTTCACAGCCACCGTGTGCCAGGCTGGCCCGGTGCTGGCCCTGTGTGTCTCTGGGTCCGGCTTTCCTTCTAGAGGTAATGCAAGGCAAAGCTGGCAAAGCTGGCCAAGCCACTTTTCCATGGAAACCTCAGGCTGGCTAGCAAGGGGTTCAGAGTGTTGTGATGGTGATGGAGGTGAAGGTGATAGGAGATGGTTTTGGTGGAGGTGATGGTGGCGGTGATGGAGGTGATGGTGGTGGAGGTGATGGGAGATGGTTTTTGTGGAGGTGATGGTGGTGGAGGTGATGGGAGATAGTGGTGGTGGTGGTGGAGGTGATGGGAGATGGTTTCTGTGGTGGTGATGATGGAGGTGATGGGGGATGGTTTCGGTGGTGGTGATGGAGGTGATGGGAGACGGTTCTGGTGGTGGTGATGGAGGTGATGGGAGACGGTTCTGGTGGAGATGGTGGTGTTGCATGGTGGTGGTGGGCACGGTTGTGATAGTGGGAGTGGTGGTGGTGATAGTGGTGATAGAGGTGGCAGTGGAAGTGGTGGTGGAGGCTGTAGGGATGACTGTAGTGGTTGTTGGTGGAGGTGATGGGAATGCTGATGGTGGAGGTGAGTGAGGGTTTTGTTTGTAATGGGGAAAGTGATGGAGGTGATGATGATGGTGATGATGGAGGTGGTAGTGGAGATGGAGGTGATGATGGTGATGATGATGGAGGTGGTAGTGGAAATGGAGGTGATAGTGGAGATGATGGTGATGGAGGTGATGATGGAGGTGGTAGTGGAGATGGAGGTGATAGTGGAGATGACGGAGGCGATGGTGATGATGGAGGTGGTGGTGGAGATGGAGGTGATAGTGGAGATGATGGAGGCGATGGTGATATGGAGGTGATGGTGGAGATGGAGGTGATAGTGGAGATGATGATGATGGAGGTGATGATGGAAGTGATGTAGAGGTGATGGTGAAGATGTCGGGGTGATGTGATGATGGAGGTGATGGAGATGATGGAGGTGTTGGTGGAGATGACAGAGGCGATGGTGATGATGGAGGTGATGGTGGAGATGGAGGTGATAGTGGAGATGATGATGATGGAAGTGATGTAGAGGTGATGGTGAAGATGTTGGGGTGATGTGATGATGGAGATGGTGGAGGTGTTGGTGGAGATGACGGAGGCGATGGTGATGATGGAGGTGATGGTGGAGATGGAGGTGATAGTGGAGATGATGGTGATGGAGGTGATGATGGAAGTGATGTAGAGGTGATGGTGAAGATGTCGGGATGATGTGATGATGGAGGTGATGGAGATGATGGAGGTGATGGGTGATGAGATGATGGTGGAGATGATGGAGGCGATGGTGATATGAGGTGATGGTGGGGGTATTGGGAAGGGAGTGTTTGCAAGGATGGTGGTAGGGATGGCAGTGGTGTAGACATCTTCAGTGTGCTTTATTCACTAGCGTCTACTCACTGCTCTGAGAACTTCACGCGAAGGCTTGGACACAGAGGACATGGGGGTGATGGGCACAGGGAAGACTGAGACACAGAACGTGGATGCGTCCCTCGCCCGTGCTGGCGCCCCCCCCCCCCCCGCCCTGCAGACACACACTGCTCTCCACTGCCTTGGGGCGAGCCAGCCCACCTCGCCTCTTCTGCCAGTTCCTCCAAGTTCATGGCCACAGAGCAGGACTTCCTGTCTTCGGCTGGCTCCTGCCACCTCCAGCCCTGGGCTGACCCCACTCTGTCTGCCTTCACTGCCCACTGCTCTCTAGGCCCAGCCGCACTGCCCAGTGCTCCCCCCGTGTCCTGGCCAGGCACGGTCGCCTGTGCAGCTGCTGCCCACCCAGCTCTCCTCTCTCCCACTTAGGCTTTTTTTTGCAGAATGGGCAATTCAGGGGGAGTTCGTAAACTGTGCCGGAGCAGCTAAAGGTGGAGCCAGCAGTGCTGCAAGGGGCCAGTGAGGTGGAGGAGCACCTGTCACCACACCTGCCCCCACGCATAGACACCATCCACGGCACACGTGTCCCTTGTTTCTCAGACACACACACTTCCCACTCGCATGCCACATGCTCAGGTGGCCACAGCCCCAAGGCCCAGGGACTGACAGGACTCCCAGACCCAGTACTGCCCCCTCTCGGGCAGTGTGGTGCCCACAGCGGCCCCACCCCCACCCCCTGGCCACAGCCCCAGCTGCCCACCAGGCCCACCCTACACTGCCTATACCAGTCAGGTGCCACCAGAAGGTTGCACACTCCAGAGCTGGTGCCCACGCTCCCTGCCCCCGCCGGGAGCCATGGAGATGTCTGCAGCCTTAATATCATGGAGCAGTCCAGGACTGTATGTGGCATGTTGTGGGCCTGTCTTCGCAGCGTGGCTTGGATGTGCTCAGTACCCCTCCGCTGTCACTTCTCCCTGGGCTCCTGGGCATCAAGGGAACAGGTGTTGGTTCTTCCCGTGGGCACTGCTCAGGGCCTTGGAGTACGTTGTAAGGGTGCTGTTGCTGCATGCCAAAGCTGAGTGGCACACCGGGGAGCCCCAGCTGTGTGGACACGCCCCACGCTCCGGGAGGCAGCCAGCAGGGGGTCACATGAGTGCCCCCCTCCCCTGCTCACACTCTGCGAAACAGCGTGGGCAGGTCCCAGAGCTCTTTGGGCTCAGCTTTGTCTCCAGGGTTGTAATGATGACAGAGGCGGTACAGGTCTGTGCTGGGCACATGGGGGTGGGAGTGGGGCATCTGCCTGCCACGGACTCTGTTCTCATCAGCTAAGCTCTTTGAGAGTCAAGAGAACCAAGGCCAGCAAGCTTGGAGCTTGGGGCAAAGGTTGGCTTTGCCCAGGGCAGCAGGTGGAGAGGCCAGGAGGGCCAGGTATGCAGGAGCCCCGGCAAGGCTGGGTTGAGCAGGTGCTGAGACCCAGAGGGAGCACTGGTGTTGGGAGCTTGCAAGCTGCAGCGGTCGGGGGCCAGGCATTTGTGAGTCGGTATGCAGGCCCTGCAGAGGACACCTGGGAACAGGTGTGTGTGACAGGCAGACCTCGGGGGTCAGAGGCCATGGAAGCTGCCGCTACAGATGCAGGGAAGACACAGGGAATGGGGGAGGCAGAGCAAGAGGCTGAGCTGGGCGCTGTTGGTTGCCACATGGTGATGGGGGCAGTGCCTGGTGGCTGCTGGTGTGGGCACCTTGGCCCATTGTAGGGAGACATCGAAATGGAAGGGCTGGGGCCGGTGCTGTTGCATAGCAAACAGAGACACCACCTGCAGCGCCAGCATCCCATATGGGAGCCAGTTTGAGTCCTGGCTGCTCCACTTCTGATCGAGCTCCCTGCTAATGCGCCTGGGAAAGCAGCAGAAGATGTCCCAAGTCTTTGGGCCCCTGCACCCATGTGGGAGACCCAGAAGAAGCTCCTGGCTCCTGACGTTGGCCTGGCCCAGTCCTGGCTGTTGCAGCCATCTCTCCCCCTCTAATGCTACCTTTCAAGTAAGTAAATAAACCGGGCGGGGGTGGGTGGAGAATGAAAGGAAACGGCTTGCATCGGGAAGAGTGCGAGCGTTGCCTGAGCCTGGCCTCTGCCTTCTCAGTGCACCTCGGACCGTGGACTGTCCCTGCCTCCTCTAAAGCTGTGTGTGCTGTCTTGAGCCCCACCCTCCCAGGAGCTCTGGCCTCTGCCCCCGGCCCCTGCCCTGATTAAGAAGCAAAGCCATGCATGGATGTAAACACAAATGTAACACAGGCTACTTTATTACTAGATGTTCCTTAGGATCAGATGTATCGCTTCCTTTTGATTTAAAATAATTGCAACCACAACACTTCCACCCCCCCACCCCCCCCCCACCAGCGCCTTTGCTGGCTCGGTCAGGGCCAAGAGCAGAGTTGGAACCAGTCAGGAGCAGAGGCCTCCTTGTCTCAGGCTCCTTGAACCCTCAGACGCAACACCACGGTCGGCGTGAGTGGACCAGCCTGTGTGCCCTCGCCCTGGGCACTGGGTGCGGTGGTCTTGCCAGTGACCAGCAGGTGCCTGGGCCCCTGTGGGAGGGGGGCAGGATGCCAAGAACTTCCTGCTCTGCCTGGCCTTGATCGCGGCTGAAGGTTTAGCTGTGGCCGTGTATTACAAATTGGGACCCCCGTCTGAGACCAACAGCTCAAAAGGACAAGTGTGAGTCCGACTACATCACAGCTCCAAATGCTTGTGAACCCAAGGGACACGACCCAGAGGCTGCAATGGAAGCCACAGGTGAGATAAAATATCTGCAAATCATATGTGTGCTAAGGGTTAATGTAAAGGGTCCATGAAGAACTTCCACAGCTTGGCAGCACACAAACCTGGCTCCAAAATGGACCGAGAGAGCAGGTGTTAAGTGCAAACAGTGCAGGGGGCTAGGCCTCTGCTTGTGATGCCAGCATCCCACATCAGAGAGCTGGTTGGAGTCCTGGTAGCTCCACTTCCCATCCAGCTCCCTGCTAATGCACCTGGGAGGCAGCAGGTGATGGCTCAAGCACTTGGGCCCCTGCCCGTCCTGTGGGAAACCCAGATCTAGTTCCTGGCTCCTGCCTTCGGGCTGGCCCAACCCTGCCTGTTGCCATTATTTGGAGAGTGAGCCAGCCGAATAGATCTTTCTTTCTGTCTCCTGTTCTGTCATTTCAGATACATAAATAAATATCTTTTTAATTATTTACTTATGTACTTGAAAGGCAGAGTTACAGAGAGGCAGAGAGAGAGAGGCCTTCAATCCACTGGTTCACTCCCCTGATGGCCACAACAGCCGGAGTTGAGCTGAGCTGATCTGAGCTTCTTCCGAGTCTCCCACGTGGGTACAGGGCCCCAAGGACTTGGGCCATCTTCTACTGCTTTCCCAGGCCATAGAAGAGAGCTGGATTGGAAGTGGAGCAGCCGGGACTAGAACCGGCGTCCATATGGGATGCCAGCACCCCAGGCAGCGGCTTTACCCGCTTTGCCACAGCGCTGGCCCCAAGCAGGGTCTTTTAAGATAAGCCTGCAGAACCAGGTCCGTGGCAGCCGCATCCCAAGTGTCTGGAAGTGGAAGAAGGGGTGAAGTGGACGTGGTCTACATCTGCGCAGGGGACTGCTGCTGAGCCTTGACAAGGAGGGCAGTTCTGACACCTGCTGCATGCAGCCTGGATGAAGCCTGGGGACGTGGTGCCGAGTGGAAGAAGCCAGTCTCAGAAGAACAAGCACCGTGTGACTGCAGCGACACGAGGCCCCAGGAGTAACAGATTCACAGGGAGGGGCGGGGAGTGGCAGTTTCCATGGCTGGGGGAGGAGCCGGACGTTATCGGTTCAGTTTAAAAAGAGAGACGTGGGGCCGGCGCTGTGGCATTGCATGTAAAGCCACCAACATTCCATATGGGCCCCGGTTCGAGTCCTGGCTGCTCCTCTTCCGATCCAGTTCCCTGCTGTGGCCAGGGAAAGCAGTGGAGGATGGCCCAAGTCCTTGGGCCCCTGCACCTGTGTGGGAGACCCAGAAGAAGCTCCTGGCTCCTAGCTTCGGATCGGCGCAGCTCTGGCCATTGTGGCCAGTTGGAGAGTGACCATCGGATGGAAGACCGATCTCTCTCTCTCTGCCTCTCCTTCTCTCTCTATGGAACTCTGACTTTGACATAAAGAAGTAAATCTTAGAGAGAGAGAGGTGTTCTCTGCATGGGTGGGGGTGATGGCTACACAGGCTCGCAATGCAATGCCCCTGTGAAGGTGGCAACTTTGTTACGCGTGTCTCATCACCGCTTGATCCTGAAAGCCCAAGCTCGCAAGCTCCCTGGTGCAGGCTCCTCCAGATTCCTGATCCTCAGTACGGTTTTCCCTGCTCCAAGCTCTGCTCCTCAGCGCCGAGTGAGGCCGCCTGCAGCTGGGCCCCGGCGCGGGGAGCAGCCGCCTGCAGGTGGCCCCACCTGGGCACGTGCTCTGGCAGCAGCTGCCAGCTGGCCCTGCTCCTCTGTAAGTCATTTCCTGAGCTGGAGGAGGATGGGCCTGCTGGGAGCCGCGGCTTGGCTGCGCCTGTGCCGGAGGCCGCTGTGCATGCAGTGGGGGGAGGCCCCGAAAGGTGCTGCTTGGTGCTGACAGCACACGGGGCTCAGGGCCCGCCCGAGTGACCCCTGCTGGCCCAGATTCTGACCTCCCGCGCACGTCTGCTAGCCCTTCCGCACCTAGTGTTTTGATTGCTTCGTTGGCGCATGCGTTGGTTCCCAGATGGCAGATGTGGCTGGAAGGGAGCTCCCTGTGGAGGGAGGCGCTGAGACCCTGGCCAGGAGCAGCAGTGTTTTACAAACAGGACCCATGATCTCGAGGGCCCTGGCCGCTCAGCGGCTGGTAGCCTGGCAGTGAGTGGACTCAGGGAGGGAGCGTGGGCGGCGACGTGGGTGGGGCGTGGCCAGGTGGAGGATGAGGACTCCTAGATGTGTGGCGGGAGGGGCCGTACTGGGACAGGATGGGGGCAGAGCAGCTGTGGGGTGGGCAAGGGCAGACTGTCCTCTAAGACTTCCTGAGATGTCGTGGAGTGGACTAAGGCGGTGCTGGGGGCAGGGACAAGGTCAGGGCTAAAGGTTGGGACACAGAAAGGTAGGTGTGGCTGCAGTTGCCAGAGAGGAGGGGGATGGACAGTCAGGCTGCCGGCATTGTAAGAGAACTTGAAAAAGTCCATGGAATTTAAAGATGCATCCCACGTGGGTGCCGTTTCTTGTCCTGGCTGCTCTTCTTCCGATCCAGCTCTCTGCTATAGCCTGGGAAAGCAGTGGAAGATGGCCCAAGTGTTTGGGTCCCTCACCCACCTGAGAGACCTGGCTGAAGCGCCTGCCTCCTGGTTTTGGTCAGCCCAGCTACAGTCATAGCAGCCATTTGGGGAGTGAACCAGTGGGTGGAAGATTCTCTCTCTCTCTCTCTCTCTCTCTCTCTCTCTCTGATTTTCAAAATAAATAAATCCTCAAAAATAAAATAAATAAAGATAAGTTTATTTTGGTGCAAAAATTAAATCTATGCATGGATTTTTCTTTTTTTAAGGCTTATTTATTTTATTTGAAAGAGTGAGAGAGGGAGAGAGGGAGAGAGAGAGAGATCTTTCCATCCACTGATTCACTCTCCAAATGACAGTGACAAGAGCTAGGCCAGACCAAAGCCAGGAGCCAGGGGCTTCATTTGGGTCTTCCCCGGGGATATCAGGGGCCCAAGCACTTGGGCCATCTTCCACTGCTTTTCTGAGGCCATTAGCAGGGAGCTGGATTGGAAATGGAGCAGCCAGGACACGAACCAGCACCCATATGGGGTGGTGGAATCTAGTCCGTTGGGGGACATGGAGACAGGAGACAGGAGCCTTCGCCACCGATGAGAAGAGAGAGAGTCCCAGGGAGAGGCCAGAACACCCATAGGGTGCTTGGCTCAGGGCAAGCCCTGCCCCAGAAAACGCGTCGCTGGAGAACTCTCCACCCAGCACCGAGACACGAGCGCAAACTGTAGAAACCCAGGCAAGCGCCAGGCTCCCGTGGCCCTGCGTGGGCTGAGGCAGCCGCATTGGAGTGCTGCCTCTCCTCTCCGGCGCACGCTGAGACTGCCCAGCCCCCGGGGAGCCCCGGCGGGACCCCCCACGGGGACAGCTGGCCTGCGGCAAGGGCTGCCTCCTTCCACCCCGGGCCCCTGGGGAGCAGCCGGCTGCTGGGGTCTGGTTCCCACTCCCAGGAAAGATGATTGCGTTAGGAAATCGTCTGTTAAGGAGATCCTGCTGGCTCGTAATAAAACTGTCATCTGCCTGTTCTGTTGCTCATCAAGGGCGGGGCCGGTGTTCAGAGTGACGCGGCGGGGGGGGGGGGGGCACCCTGCGCAGTCCCCGGCGTGCGGACTGGACCATTCCGTTCTTGCCATTTTCCTCCTTTTCTTGAACGCCCCGGGTTCCCCCTTTCCTGCCTCTACCCTGGGGAGAGTTTCAGCTGTCAGGTCTGTGTGTGTTGCTGTAGCGGGGTCACCAGGAGCCGTGGTGAGCGTGTCCCAGGGGCCAGCTAGCAGCAGAGGGGCTGTGAGGGACCAAGAGCCTACACCGGAGGGGTTGGGAGCGGCACCCCCCCCAGGACTGGTGACAAGGTGCAGGGGGCCTCAGGTGGGCTGCGTGGGGCTCCTGACCAGAGGCCAGGACCCTGGGGAGGGCTGGGCATGGGAGCCCCTTGCCTTGGGATCCAGCAGGCTCCGGGGGCCACAGATGGAGGCTGGGGGTGGCAGCCTCGGTTCATCTGCACTGAGTGTGTCAGACTTGTGTAATCACAGGCAGGTGTGCAACAATGAGAGCGAGTGTAAGTGTGCAACAGTGTGAAAGAACACAGCCAATTCCTTGGTATCCACGGGAGATTGGTTCTAAGACCCCTGCACATAGCCTAGTCCATGGAGCCCAGAGATAAATGGCATAGTCATTGCGTGGAACCTACACACATTCTCCCCTGGACTCTGTGTGTGTGTGTGTGTGTTAAATGATTATTTCTTTTGCTTTGGTGTTTTTTGTTTTTTGTTTCTTCTTTTTTTGTTTGTTTGTTTTGTTTTTGACAGAGTGGACAGTGAGAGAGAGAGACAGAGAGAAAGGTCTTCCTTCCATTGGTTCACCCCCCAAATGGCTGATACCACCAGCGCACTGCGCCAATCTGAAGGCAGGAGCCAGGTGCTTCTCCTGGTCTCCCATGGGGTGCAGGGCCCAAGCACTTGGGCCATCCTCCACTGCACTCCCTGGCCACAGTAGAGAGCTGGCCTGGAAGAGGGGCAACCAGGACAGAATCTGGTGCCCCAACCAGGACTAGAACCTGGTGTGCTGGCGCCGCAGGCAGAGGATTAGCCTATTGAGCCACGGCGCCGGCCTTGCTTTGTTTTTTAAAGTTTTCTTTAAGATTCAGAACCTGAAACGCTGGTTCACTTTCCCTAACAGCCCCAGGACAGAGCCAAAGGTGGGAGCCAAGACCCCAACCCAGGCCTCCAGCTTAAAAGGCAAGAACCCAGGGCAGGCGCTGTGGTTAAGCCTCCGCTTGCGGTGTCGGCATCCCAAAAAGGCACTGATTCGAGACCCGGCTGCCTCACTTCCGATCCAGCTCTCTGCTGTGGCCTGGGAAAGCAGTAGAAGATGGCCCAGGTCCTTGGACCCCTGCTCCCACATGGGAGACCCAGAAGAAGCTCCTGGCTCCTGGCCTTGGATCGGCTCATTTCCAGCTGTTGTGGCCGTCTGGGGAGTGAACCAGTGGATGGAAGACCTTTCTCTCTGTCTCTTGCTCTCTGTCTTTCTATAACTCTGCTTCTCAAATAAATTTATAGATCTTGAAAGAGGGAGAGAGAGAAGGGTGGGGAGGCAAGGACCCAGCTACTTGAACCATCACTACCTCGCAGGGTCAGCATTAGCAGGAAACGGGAGTCAGGAGCGGGCCCGGCGTGGAACAGCTCCACATCCTAGCGTCTCAGCCCCTGGGCCAAATGCCCGCCCCTTCTTCACACCTTAAATCAGGTCTGGAGTACTTACAATCCCTAATAACAGTGTGGACGCCGTGTAACTCCCGGGTAGACGGTATCATTGAGTGGATGCCGACAAGGTCAAAGTCGGCATGCCTTCAGGACATCCGCGTTGCTTCCCCTGAGTCTTTTCTATCCGTGGCTGGTTGAATCCAAGGCTGTGGAACCTGGGGCATCGGGGGCTGCCTGTACTTGAACGTGCTTGCTGGAGCAAGACTGGGACTGCACTGTGTGAGAGCAGATGTGTGCGTGCTTGCGCTTGGCTCCTGTGGGCTGCGGGAATGCATCTCTGAACTTGGATATGGGCCGTGCAGGGGCCAAAAAACTGTGTGCTTGGGGCGCACACCAGGGGCAGAGTTTGCTGCGTCTCCCCATGCCCTGGGCCCGCAGGCTGCCCCGGAAGCACAAGCAAGCCCGTGTCCAGTCTCACCTCCCCTCCCCCCCCCCCGCCAGCGTCCTACACCCACGGAGCTCAGCATCATGCTGCTTGCACACAGCGGCACCCACCCGGAGCCCAGCAACAGCCTTGGGAATGTGCACATGTGGACAGTGTGCGTGACGAGGCATGTCTACGTGTGGGAGGAGGGCTCACGGCTGCTTCCCGTCTGCAGCCAAATAGGAACACATGCCACGTCCCGGCCAAATTGCAAAAGGTGTTTCCTGGCTGAAAACACAGAAGTTAGAAGTAGGGCCAGCGCCGCGGCTCACTAGGCTAATCCTCCGCCTTGCGGCGCCGGCACACAGGGTTCCCGGTTGGGGCGCCGGATTCTGTCCCGGTTGCCCCTCTTCCAGGCCAGCTCTCTGCTGTGGCCAGGGAGTGCAGTGGAGGATGGCCCAGGTGCTTGGGCCCTGCACCCCATGGGAGACCAGGAAAAGCACCTGGCTCCTGGCTCCTGCCATCGGATCAGCGCGGGCCGCAGCGCACCGGCCGCGGCGGCCATTGGAGGGTGAACCAACGGCAAAGGAAGACCTTTCTCTCTGTCTCTCTCTCTCACTGTCCACTCTGCCTGTTAAAAAAAATAAATTAAAAAAAAAAAAGAAGTAAACCCCCAGCCCCGTGCACCAGATGAGACCCCGAGATCTGAGTGGCCAGGGCCGTGCGGGGTTTACAGAGGAAGCCCTACCCCAAGGAGGAGCCAGGGCTAAGTCTGCGTGGCCGGGGTCGGGTTGTGTGGGAACAGGCGGAGCCAGGTCGGGTAGGTGGGACAGGCAGGCAGCTCCGTGTCTGTCCCCTGCATGCACACATGTGTACTTGCTCATGAACACACAGGCACGCATGCATGACATACACAGCCCCTCCCAGAATGAGCGGTGGCAGCGGGGGTCTCCCACAGGTGTGCTGTGAGCAGAGCGGGCCAGCCTGGCCACGGGGTGCTGCAGGGCGGGCTCAGCCCTGACGGGACCTGTGGAGGACAGTGTGGTGTTGTCGTCATGTGGCATTTGGGAGGCGATTGAGGTTTCTGCCGCTGGCCAGAGACAGATCTCTGCCCTCAGGTAGGCTCTGCGAGGGGCAGTCACCCCCATGGGCTCAGCGCCCGCCCTGTGCCTCACCCCCACCGTCACTTTGCTGCCATCCCAGGATGTGCTCAGCTCTCTGGCTTGGATCAGTCTTCCAACTCTCAGCCTTAGTGTTCTTGTCTGTGAAATGGGCCCATGAAGGGACCTGTGGCCAGAGGCGTGAGCCCATAGTGAAATTTGTAACAACACACACCTGTAGAGAGGCGTCGGCTTGTCCACACCTGCCCTGGTGGTTCCTCCTCACCTCGGCAGGTCCTCCTGTGGCTCATGGTGGTGGAAACAGACGCAGAGAGGGCGAGGTCTCTGCAGAGCCTGCCTCCCTGTTGGCTTTTCTCCGCCTCTGCTGTTCCTTGGTCTGGAATTGGGTGTGCCTCAAGAGGACGGTGGTGACAGAAGTGAAACGCAGGAGATCCCTCTGTGTGCTCCCCCGGGGCTGGCCCTGCACCCGCCTCCTGGGTGCCCCCTCGAACCGTGTGTTCTGCCATCGGGAAGTGCCTGTGGCCGGAGGGACCACCTAGGAGGCATTTTGAGTGCATTTACATCTGTTCCTGTTCCCGATCATCACCCGACACACAAATCCCTTTTGGCAGCAGTGAGGGGCCCCACACGGTCCTCCAGGACCCAGCTCTTCGAGGAGAGCATGGACAGAGCCGTTCTCTGCGGCGCATGTGGTCTTTCAGGAGGGGAGGGGGGAGCGCAGCTTGGGCTGCCCCCAGAGGAGGCGGCTGCAAGGTGTGGCTGGGCTGCGCACGGCACCTCCCCGAGCCTGCACACAACCTCTCTCCTGCAAACCCCCAGCTTCCCCAAAAGCCTTTGCACAAGGCCCCCCCAGCCCCACCCCCGGGACAGCTGCTGCTTATTGGGAAGCCCAGGGCTATGGTGTGTCCCCCCCCCCCCCGCAAGAGGGTGAGAACTGCTGCCTGCTATGCCCGCGTTTCTCACGTGTGCTGTTTGTGTGCGTGCTAGGATTTAGTTGCAGGTTTTACTAGGTGTTAAGCACTCTTAACCTGTTTATCCATCTCTCTTAAAATTCGTAGCTATCTTTCATAAAGGAAAAGTCACTTGGTATAAAATTGATCACCTTCACTGCTTAGGTGTACAGTTCAGGGGCTTTAAATTCACCCGCAGCCCTGTACTGCCATCACCACCATCCCCAAAATGAAACCATGCATTCCGTCAGTCTGCCCCTGGCGGCCAGTGTCCTCCTGTCTCTGGGACGCTCCCGTCAATGCAGTGGCTCCGTGTGTGTCTGATCTCACTCTCCCAAGCATAACCTTCTCAAGGTCCATGGGTTGTAGCCTGTCAACAATTCCTTGGTTTGCTATTATATTGTATGTGTAACCACCTTCTGCCCCCTAGTGGCTGTTGTGTGTATAACGGATCCTCTGTGAACACAGGCATACATAGGTCTCTTGCCAGTATAGACCAGCCCTGGGATTATGGGCTCACGGGGTAATTTTGTTTTTTAACTTTTGAGGAAACACAGTACTGTCTTCCACCCCAGCTGTGCCATTCTACACTCCCATCCACGGAGCACATAGGCACCAAAACAATTCCAGCTATTGAAAACACTTTTTATTATAAAAACAGTGTGGGACATACATGGGTCTGCCAGATCCAGCCATAGCGGAGGCTGGCGTCCTGCCTTCTTCACCGTACTTAGCTACGCCTCTGCCCATAGCCATCTTGGGGAACAGTGTTTCATTACCCTGCATCAAGCTTGCCAGGGTTACAATGCGGGCATCTCAGCGGGCCCCTGCTGACAAGCAGATGTGTCCCGGGAGCCGCTCCTCCTCCCCTGAATGCGCCAACCCTGTCTGATCCATCAGGATGTGGGGCCTGTGCGTTTTCCCGCCCTTGGCGTGTGTCTCCGAGGCCCCTGTAGGCGGGGGATGTCCACAGCCTCTCCCTGTTGATGGCTGTGTAGGGTCCCAAGGACAGATGCCCCTCCACCAAGTGTGCCCATCCGTCCTGCCATGAAGGGCATTGGGGGTCTTCCAGCTCTCACCCTGCACTCTTATTTAGAAACTCACCCAGTGGCCGTGCGGTTTCAGCCGGCTGGGATGGGCAGAGTGGGGTTGCCGGGTTGTATGGGGCGTGCTCACACACAGACAGACGCTGGCATTCTCGGAACGTGGCTTCTCGGCTGTCGGTGATGGTGGCTTGTCTGGCAAGGTCACGTGCCCCTGTCTGGCGATCCTCGTCAGGCACCTGTCCATGCCGCCTCTCCCTTCTCTTGTTCTTTTTCTGCCTTGGAGCAGGTGCGTGGGCAGCCAGTGGTCAGCTGCGTTCTCAGGGCTGGAGGTGGGAGTCCTCCTAAGGGCAGAAGCGTCCACTGATGGTGTTGCCTGTTTGCCTGGGAAGCAGCCGCCATCCCCGCGCTGCCTCAGCATCGATCCCTGTTTCTGCAGCCCCCCTGGGCCTCTACTTCTCACGGGATGCCTACTGGGAGAAGCTGTACGTGGACCAGCCGGCCGGCACGCCCCTGCTGTACGTGCACGCGCTGCGGGACGCCCCAGGGGAGGTGGCCAGCTTCCGCCTGGGCCAGCACCTCTACGGAGCCTACCGCACCCGGCTGCACGAAAACGAGTGGATCCGCATTCACGAGGACACCGGCCTTCTGTACCTCAACCGCAGCCTGGACCAGAGCACCTGGGAGAAGCTCAACCTGCGCAGTAAGGAGCAGCACACAGAGACTCACACACACACACACACACATTCATACATACACCACACCACACACACACACACATCACACACCACACACATGCACACACACACACATCACACACCACGCACACACCTGGGAGAAGCTCAGCCTGCGCAGTAAGGAGCAGCACACAGACTCACACACGCACACACACACATACATACACCACACACACGCACACACACACATCACACACCACGCACCACACACACACCTGGAAGAAGCTCAGCCTGCGCAGTAAGGAGCAGCACACAGAGACTCACACACACACACACCACACCACACACCACGCACCATGCACCACACACATACATACACCACACAGTGCACACATACACACCAAGCACCATATACATGAACACACACATGCACACACACCCCACACACATACGTACACACCACACCATGCACCACACACATACACACACATGCACATACACCACACACATGCACACTCAAATCACACACCACACATACACACAAGTACACACCACACTATGCACCACACATGTGCACACACATACATACCACACATACATACACATCACACATGTGCACACACCATACATCACACATGCACACACCACACACATACATACCACATATGATGCACCAGACACATAAATCACATACATACACACACAGTCACACCATGCACCGCACACATGCACACATACCACGCACCAGACACATGCACACACATACACACAACACACACCATGTACCACACACATGCACACATACACCTACCCAGCACCACATATACACACTCACACACATTCCCACACCACACAAACACACATGCACATACGACACACACACCCAGCACCATATGCACACACATATGCACATCACACACACCTTCACACACGACACACACCCCCAAGGTGCCAGGTGTGGCCATGCCAAGACTCCCTCAGGGAGGCTGTGGCAGGGGTGGGGGCTGCTACTGATTGCCACCTACTGGGCAGTCGGCCATGCAGCAGGTGAGGCACGCTGGACCCAGTGCCCAGGGCACTTCCTTGAGGGGGCATCTGAGCTAAGACCTGAGTGCCAGGGGAGGCGGACATGTGGGGCCCTGAGGCATGGAAGGGAGGTGGCCGCCAGGGCCAGAGAGCCCACAGAGCCCTGGGACCCACCCCACCGTGAACCCTGCAGCTCCTGCCCCTCTCCACCCCCTCCATGCGCCTCCCCGGCAACTGACTCCTCCTCTCTCCCTGCAGATGGCGGCTTCCCCCTGCTCACCATCTTCCTCCAGGTCTTCCTGTCCCCCGTGTCCCTGCGCGAGGCCGAGTGCCAGTGGCCCGGCTGTGCACGCGTCTACTTCTCCTGCATCAACTCCTCCTTCCCCGCCTGCAGCTCGCTCTCGCCCCGCGAGCTCTGCTTCCCGGAGACCGACCTCTCCTTCCGCATCCGGGAGAACAAGCCGCCCGGCACCTTCCACCAGTTCCGGCTGCTGCCCGTGCAGTTCCTGTGCCCCAACATCAGCGTGACCTACGGGCTCCTGGAAGGTGAGTGCTACCGTGCAGGAGGATCTGAGCCAGGTGCTGCTCTAGAAGCCAGGAGGGCAGCGTCCTGCCTGCCTGGGGCTCTCAATCCCCCCAGGGATGGAGCCCATACTGGGGCCATGGAGACACAGTGGCTTCGGGAGGCCACGCCGTGGTGGAGAGTATGTCTTGAGTTGGGTGGTAAGAGCAGAGGTACAGAGCAAAGGTGAATGGGCACCAGATGTGCAGCTGTGGCCCCTGAAGGTTGCCAACGTGGCCCCCTATGGCTGGAGGACAGTTTTTAGCTACTGGAGAGAGCAGAGGGTGATGGGAGAAGAGCCCTTCGGGACATGGGGAGCCATGGAAGGCTGTAGGGGGAGGCTGTTTCAGGTCCTGATTTTTTAGCATCTGTTCAAGATTTATTTATTTGAAAGGCAGAATGACAGAGAGAAGGAGAGAGACAAAGAAATCTATCGGCTGGTTCACTCCTCAAATGACCGCAGCGGCTGCGGTTGGGCCAGGCTGAAGCCAGGAGCCTGGAACGCCATCCAGGTCTCCGCATGGGTGGCAGCAGTCCAAGCACTGACTCATCTTGCGCTGCATCCCCAGGTGCATTGGCAGGGAGCTGGATCAGAAGCGGAGCAGCCGGGACTTGGCCTGGCGCTGTGATATGGGATGCAGGAGCAGCTTAACCCACTGAGCCTGACTTACCTTTGAAAGGATCATCAGACCACTGGCTTCGGTGTGGTTTGGGGTGGGGAGGTTTAGGGCAGCCCAGCAGGTCTGAAGCACGCACTGGGCTGTTTTAATGTCCCAGTCTGAACTCTGGGTGGATTACCCACCCCTCCCACTCCTCAGCCTGCTTTTATTTTCCCTGGGGTGTGTGTCCTTGACCCCAGTGCTTGGCAAAACAGGTGCTTTTTTTTGTGCTAAATGGTATGCAGGTTTCGTTTAGCGAGGTTTTGGCCATTGAAGGGGGTAGAGGGAGAGATGGCAGGGGGAGCATCTCCCGGCTGGTGCCTGGATGTGTGGCCTTCCTCATTCCCCTGCGGCCAGCCGGCTGGGGGGTGTCTGGGGCATCATCCTCACCCAGCCAGCCTCCTGTCTTCCTGAGTCATTGCTGGAGGGTGCATTGTGGTTCACGGGGGTCTCCCTCTGCTGGCTGGGGTCTGTGAGTGGCTGCAGAGTGGGCAGCTGAGCCAGGAGCTCTGCAGGTCAGCTGAGGAGGACACAGAAGCTGCCCCCACAGTCCCACGTGTTCCCCTGTGTTGTGGGTTTGTTTCTTGCCTTCCCTAAAATGAGCACGTTACCTCTAGATTTTTTTTTTAAGTTCCTCATTTTTAAAACCTTGCCAGTGTGCAGAGCTAGTCCCCCCCCCGGGGGCGGGGGCTGTAGCTGAAGCAAAGCCACCTGACCCCACACATGCCCACTCCAGACGGAGGACCCCCTCCACTGGCCTCTTGGTCCCCGCCCACACAAAACCGAAAACCCTGGGAGCCCCGGGCTTCTCTAGGGGAGGAGGCCAGCACGCGCCTGCGCCCCCTTCCCGCCTCCCTCGTCCCCCAGCCCCTGTCTGCTTACTGTACAGGTAAGGACGGGCCCTTCCGCTGTGCCCCGGACAGCCTAGAGGTGAGCACGCTCTGGGCCCTGGACCGCGAGCAACGGGAGAAGTACGAGCTGGTGGCCAAGTGCACGGTGCGCGTGGGCGCGCGCGAGGAGGCCGTGATGGTGCCCTTCCCCGTGACCGTCTACGATGAGGACGACTCGCCGCCCACCTTCCCGGGGGGCGTGGACACCGCCGACGCCGTGGTGGAGTTCAAGCGCAAGGAGGTGATTGTCCCCAGTGTGGGAAACTGCTTCCCGCTGTCTGTTTGCCTCAGTCTGTGGCTGATTCCTTGGTCTGTTCGTCCCGTTCGTTCACCCCTCTGTCTGTCTGCCCGGGCACTCCAGGAGGAGTTCTGCTAGCTCTAGTTGGAGAGGCCAGGAGCCCTGGGTGCCTAGCCTGAGTCTAAGCAGACACACGGGGCTCAAGGGCAAGCATCTGCAGCACACCGTGTGGGACGCTCATTCTGTTCCACCACCAGCCAGTGCCGTAGCGGGGTGGGGGGTGGGGGGAAGCACTGAACCCTGGGACGGCAGAGCGGAAGGAAGGGGCATCTCACAGGGCCTGCTGCTCTGCTCCAATCATCCAGCCCCTCCGGTCTCTGGGCCGCGCAGGTGGAGCGCTACCGCCACCTGCTGGCTCTCCGGCCATCCTGCAGCAAAAAAGGCCGTGGGAGCCCATGGGGGGTGGGGGGACAGCAGAGGACATGGTGAATGGAGACAGCTCCCCCACCAGCCTGCTCTGCCAATGACACTTGGAGGGGAGCGCTCTGCTCCACACCTGGGCTTGGACCTGGCTCTGCCATTGCTTGTGACCTTGAACTGCCCTTCACCCTGTGAGGCCCAACTCCCTTGGGGAGAGTGGAGGTGCCCGTCTCCACTGTGGGGACCTGGATGAACCCTGTCTGCTCTGATTGCTCCTGGCGGGGAAGTCTGTAGGTGCGTGTCACACCTGTTGCACAGGTGAGGAACTGGACCGCGCTGACAAGTGGCCCCATGGGGACCAGAGCCCAGGTCAGTCTGTGTCCAGAGCCAGCTCTGACCGAGCGCTCTGGTGTGGCTGTCTGGGGGCTGGGCCCCCTCCCACGGGCACTGTCTTTGGGGCACTGGAAGGTCCCACTCAGCAGTCTTGACTGTGGCCATGTGCATCACCCAGGGCACCGTGGTGGCCACGCTGCGTGTCTTTGATGCGGACGTGGTGCCAGCGTCGGGAGAGCTGGTGAGGCGGTACACGAGCACCCTGCTCCCCGGGGACCCCTGGGCCCAGCAGACCTTCCGCGTGGAGCACGCCCCCAACGAGACCTTGGCTCTGGCCAACGACACCTTCGTGCGAGCGACGGTGCATGACTACAGTAAGTGGGGCTGGTGGGGCAGCACCCCTCCCATGCCTGCTGGCATGCCTCTCTGCAGCCGGGCCCCCCCCCACGACCACCCAAGTCTCCCTGCGCCCCGGCCTTGCCTTTGGCCATCTTGGGGAGGTTTTTGCAGCCTGATCTCTTCCTGAACAGCCCCCAGCAGACCCTGGCAGGGCCTCCGCATGCCTCCCATGCTCACCGGCCGGGCTCATGACCCCATGGCTCTGAGGCCTTCGTTGAGCCCCTGGCTCCTGCTGTGGTGCCTGTGGACTGTTGTCCTGCCCCCAGAAGCTCTGTACCACGGCAGCCCCAAACTCAAAGTCTAGGGGGTTCTGAGACAGGTGTTCTGCTGGGCACCCTGTGCAAGGGTGCTTATGCAGGCTCAGTGAGACATCCCATTAGCTACCTTGTGTTCCTGCCTCCCACCCTCCATTCCTGCCCTGAGTCCTGGGACCATTTCCAAATAGTCACCTGTACTTGGGCTTCATGTGTTGGGGGTGCTGGATGAGGGGCACCGTCGCACCTTACTGCCTGGCCTCCTGCCATGTGCTCCTTGGCCCCCCCAGCCCACTGAGCCTTCCAAGGCCCCCACCCGTCCCAAGGGAGATGACCCCTTGATGAGCACAGCTCGCTCCCCATTGTCCTGTGTCTGCTAAACTCTACCCACAGCTGTGGCTCACAGCAGGTGCACAGAATGCACGGGACCCTGGGGTCCACTGGAGCTGCTGTTCTCTGTGCGACTGTGGGGAGGGCTCTGGCCGGTTCCTCCCAGGGCCTCAGTGGTGACAAAGCTTTTGCTGCCCTGTGCCCACATCCCACACACACAGCCTGTCCACAAACACCCCATAGACACACACAGCCTTTCCACAAACACCCCATAGACACACACAGCCTGTCCACAAACACTCCATAGACACACACACCCTGCCCACAAACACCCCATAGACACACATAGCTTGTCCACAAACACCCATATATACACACAGCCTGTCCACAAACACCCATAGATACACACAGCCTGTCCACAAACACCCATAGATACAGCCTGCCCACAAACACCCCGTAGATACACACAGCCTGTCCATAAACACTCCATAGACACACACACCCTGCCCACAAACACCCCATAGACACACACAGCCTGCCCACAAACACCCATAGACACACATAGCCTGCCTACAAACACCCCATAGACACACATCCCACATGCCCAGCCTTTGCACAAATACCCCACAGATACACACATCGCACTCACATACCCTGCCAGCCTATGCATCTTGGAGGAGGTTGCCAGCCCCCGTGGCTGGGTGCTCACCGCCCCCTCCCACCCCAGGGCTGGTTCTCAACCGGAGCATCCCCATCTCAGAGAGCCGCGCCCTGCAGCTGGCCGTGCTCGTCAACGACTCGGACTTCCAGGGTCCCGGGACAGGGGTGCTCCTCCTGCATTTCAATGTGTCCGTGCTGCCCGTCAGTCTGCACCTGCCTGAAGCCTATGCCTTCTCTGTGAGCAGAAGGGCCCGCCGCTATGCCCAGGTGAGCCTGTGGCCCGCTGCTGGCTTGGAGAAGGGTGGAGGGGGTTGGAGAAGGCCACCCAGGTGGGACAGTCAGCAGGTGACACATAAGGCTGGGAGTGGGTGACATTTTCCCATGATGCCGCAGTTTTGAATAGCCCAGGTGGAGCTCTGGGCACTGGCCCTCCCTCTTCCTGGTGTCTTTAGAAACACTTTTTGCACTGTACATGATAAATCTGTGTGTCCTGACTGGAACGAGATGTTCCAAATGTTGAGTCTCACATGACTGCATTTGTGCAAAGCGCATCTCCGCTGATGGGAACTGGCAGCGGTTAGCCGCGGTGCCCTGGGAGAGGCACGGGGCACTTCCACTGTTTGCTTTCTGCAGGTGCATTGGCTAGAGAGCTCATAGAGTGTTTAGAAGTAGGGTCTGGGAATGGGGGCATGGAAACACATAGCCCAAAAGAAGTAATGCCTGCGTTTCAAAATTTCTTTCACCAAAATAAGCTCACCTTTTAATTCCACTTTCCACAAACATGGAAATATTTGTATTTATCTGCTTTCAGTTTATTTGCTAGGTGGAGAGAGAAAGAGAGAGATCTTGCATCCACTGGTTCATTCACCAAACGCTCACAACCAGGGCTGGGCCAGTCGGAAGCCGGGGCCCAGAACTCCATCCAGGCTCTCCGGGTGCTCATTAGTGGGCAGCTGGAATCAGAAGCAGACTCGAGATTTGAACCCAGGCTCTCCAGTATGAGATGCGGGCATGCTAATTTTTGTACCAAGCACCCATCCCTCAAGGAACCCTTGGAATTCTGCCGCCCATCCCTGGCATTTACATGGAGGGGTCAGGGATAGAGGGTGACGTGGCAGAAGGGTCTGGAACGCTCTCGAAGTTGGGCTGGACAGGGGCAGGTGTCACTGGGGGTGGGCCCCTGTGGTGTCAGACTCGGGAGAGGGCAGGTCCTAGACTTGCCGTGGTCTTCTAAGTTGGGAAGTAAGGACTGGAACCTTGGACGGTTTTGTTTTCTTAATTTATTTGAAAGATGGAGAGAAACAGATGGAGATCTCCCATCCGCTGGGTCACTCCCCAAAGGCCTGCGGCAGCTGGGGCCGGGCCAGGCTGAAGCCAGGAGCCAGAAACTTAAGTCCAGGTGTCCTCCTGTGGGTGGCAGGGACCCAAGTGCTCGAACCATCGCCTGCTGTCTCCCAGGATGTACATTAGCAGGACTGGAACCCGGGCACCGCCCATATGGAGAGTGGTGTCTTCACTGCTGTGCCAAATAGCCCCACCCTTGTCTGATTTTGAGGATCACACGAGAAAGAGGAAAGCACCCCTTACAGAGGAACGTGAGGAGGCCCGCATTTTAGCATCAAGTGTGCGCTCGGAGGCATCTGACTCTGCCCTGGCCCTGCGGGGGCTGAGCTAGGGCTGGCTGTGTGGCCTGTGGGCAGGGCCCCCAGCGGTGCCCACTTGGTGTGCTCCTGGTTTGAAGCTTGGCTCTGAAGGGTCCTCTTGCTCCCAGGGCTTCCAGCCAAAGCTGCAGGGAGGCCCCCAGGGTGCCACATGGGCCGGTGGCCGTGCCACTTGAGCCCTGTGGCTGGGCTGCAGTGTAGGGGGTGGTGCGTTCACCTGGGACTCCCAGGAGCAGCAGGGAGGCCTGAGGGGCTGGACGGGCCAGGTGAGAGGTCTTCAGGTTCTGCAGGGAGCTGCCCTTCCTGGGCCGAGCTGGGGCCCCCACTGGGGGACACCGGCCCTCCCGGGGAGCCCGGGACACCTGTCCAGCTCCCCGGCTGAGCCGTTCCCTGTGCCCCCGCCTAGATTGGCAAGGTGTGCGTGGAGCACTGCCATGAGTTCAGCGGGATCCACGTCCAGTACAAGCTGCAGCCCTCCGGTGCCAACTGCAGCGCCCTGGGCGTGGTCACCTCGGCCGAGGACACCTCCGGCACCGTGTTTGTGAACGCCTCGGAGCCCCTGCGGCGGCCGGAGTGCGCCGAGCTCCAGTACACCGTGGTGGCCACCGACCGGCAGACGCGCAGGCAGGCGCAGGCCCCGCTGCTCGTCACCGTGGAGGGGATGTGTGAGTGCCGGGCTCCCTGGAGAGACAGGGCGGGGGACGGTCCTGCCCCCAGGGCTCCTTCCCTGTAAGAGAGAAGCAGTGCCCGCTAAAGGCCAGCACTCCTTGTCACCGCTATCCACGCGTCCTGTGCGCGTGCTTGGTTTAGAGCCAGTGCAGGTTCAAATAGAGGGCCCTGGATAAGTTTGAGTTTCAGCTAAAGAACAAGCCATTTATTGGCTCATGAGAGGTCCGGCCCCTCCCTCATCCAAAACTGCAAAAATCCAGAATGCTCAAAAATTGCAGACTTTCTGAGCACTGGCCCGAGCCCCTGAGTGCAGAATTCCACACCTGGCCAGGCGACATGTACGAGTCACCTTCAGACTGGGCATACACCCAGCGGGCCTCAGCTGCCGACGTGGGTCCCATCCCCCAGGTGGCTCATTAGGTATACGCGGAACTCACTGGGTAGGTGCAGAAGTCCTCCAAGTGCAAATCCTACACATTTTGGATAACGGACCCTGGAATCCTAGAAGTACATCCCCAGGCAGCTATGGTAGGGTATCTGGGGAGACCAGCCAGTGCATCCATGCATGCAACAGGTGCCCGTCTTGGAACTGAGTGTCCTGTGTGCCCCGTGCCAAGGCTGGCTGCCCTCACACACACACACACACCCCAGGAGCTGCCCTGAGCCCTGTCCCGTGCCCTGGATCACCCCCAGCCCCCTGGCCTTGCTCCTTGGCTGGCCCCCCGTGACCCTGCTAATGTACCACCCCAGACGTGGCCGAGGAGGCAGGCTGCCCCCTGTCCTGCGCAGTCAGCAAGAGGCGGCCCGAGTGTGAGGAGTGTGGTGGCCTGGGCTCCCCGACGGGCAGGTGCGAATGGCGGCAAGGCGACGGCAAAGGTAGGCTTTGCCGAGGCTGGGGGAAACCTGTGGCGGCCCAGTGCAGGGTGAGGGCTGCGGGAGGTGGCTCACGATGTTGGGGCCGGGGGAGGGGGGAGACCAGAGACAGGGCCTTCTACCCAGAGGTTCCCTGGGCTGGAGTCGCTCTGGGCTCTGGAAGGCCTGGGCTGAAGTTGGAGTGTGCAGGGGCTGGAGTGGGTCTTCCTGTAGATGGGGCCCGAGGTCTGCCTCAGCCAGAAGCCAGCGTGCGTGCACCTGCCACCACCGGGCTGGCGCTTACCTGTGGGCTCTTCAGCTCACACTGCTGTGGCTGCCTGGGCACCTGGGACCCTCTAGCTCTCTGCACTCCCCTGGGAGAGGGGTGCTCCTGCCGGGAAGGCGGCTGTGCCCCCCCCACGCTGTGTGTGTGTTGGGGGAGGAGGGTTCCAAGCAGGCTGATGGCTGCTGTGTGTCCTATTGCAGGGATCAGCAGGAATTTCTCCACCTGCTCCCCCAGCACCAAGACCTGCCCCGACGGCCACTGTGACACCGTGGAGAGCAGAGACCCGAACATCTGCCCCCAGGACTGCCTCCGTAAGCTGAGCCGTGGCCTGCAGGGGTGGCATGCAGTGGGTAGGGACTGGGGGTGGAGTGAGGGCATGGTGGTGGGGGCCGGGGCTGTTTGCCGGCTACAGGGACTCTAGCTCCCTGCTTGAGCCAGGGATACTGTGTCGCCAGCCTCCTAATGTTTGCATTTGCCCCACCCCAAAACCAGGGCATGGCACCCTGTCCCCACCACTCTCTGGGGAATACTCCCAGGACACAGCCCCCATGCATGTGGCTTGCCCACTCGGAGCCACTCTTCCCCTCTGCCCCTGCACTGCCTCTCCCCTGCAGCCGAGACAGGACCTGTGGATGGTACATCCGGGGACCTGAGCAGGGGGCCTGGGCCGACTGTGGGTTCCCTCCACCATAGCCAGGGAACCAGCCCTTCCCCTGGGGGAGGGGGTCACAGCTGGGACCCCTGCCCAGTGAGCCGGGCCTTTGAGGTCACTGCTGCCCTCCCTTGGGCCTGAGCTGGCCGATGTCAGGTGGGGAGGGGGCTCTCTCAGGCCACCCCGGGAGGCTGAGGGGGCTGCGTGCATCCTCAGGGGGGAGCATCGTTGGGGGACATGAGCCCGGGGAGCGCCGGGGGATCAGAGCTGGCTACGGAATCTGCAACTGCTTCCCGGAGGAGAAGAAGTGTTTCTGTGAGCCGGAGGACAGCCAGGGTGAGCGGGTCAGGCCGGACTGGGGTGCCCCCCTCCTCCGTAAGACCCCTCTCAACCCCCGCCCCTGCCCCGAGCCTCAGCTCCTATCCTGGGCCCTGAGAAAGTGTCTCCTTAAGCCACTGGTCACCCTGAAGGTGAGCGATGAGTGGCCCCGGGGTCCCAGCCAGAGCCTCCAGTCCCAGGTCCTGGGCAGCAGCAGGTGCTTTGGGCCACACGGACCACGCTAGGGAAACCTTCCCTGCCCTGGCCCAGGAACTTGGCTGGCATCCGAGTTGTTAGCTGGTGCTGGGCCCTGTGCCGTGTGGCCTCCGTCTTCGTGTGGGAGCGCAGTGGTGGCTGGGGGCCTCCCCGGCAGTGGCACCCATGCCAGACTGCTGAGCCCCACCCCCGCCGTGCCCCGCCGCAGGCCCGCTGTGTGACGAGCTGTGCCGCACGGTGATCGCCGCCGCCGTGCTCTTCTCCTTCATCGTCTCGGTCCTGCTCTCCACCTTCTGCATCCACCGCTACCACAAGCATGCGCACAAGCCGCCCATCGCCTCGGCCGAGATGACCTTCTGCAGGCCCGCCCAGGCCTTCCCGGTCAGCTACTCCTCGTCCGGGGCCCGCCGGCCCTCGCTCGACTCCATGGAGAACCAGGTCTCCGTGGATGCCTTCAAGATCCCGGTAGGGGTCTCTGGGGGGCCGGGGGGCTACGGGGAGGGGCACCCCGGGCTGCCTGCCACCTTGACTGCATTGCAACAGCCCACCACATGCCTGGCGCCAGAAAGACCCCCGAGTGCCCAGAGCGAGGGAGGGAGACCCAGGCTCTGCCTGTGGGAGGGGTAGGGGGATGCGTGCAGAGGCCCTGAGGGCTTGGGGAGACCGCATCCTTGGGGGACCCCTCAAGAGTGTATTCTGGGCGTGTGGGGGTTGGGTGGAAGCGGGAGCTGCTGCCTCCACACAGGCAGGGCTGGGGCTTGGCCAGGGCGGCAGCAGCAGGTCAGGGGTGGGGGGTCCCACAGGGCATGGAGGGAGAGTCAAGTTCCGTGGCCACCTGTCACCTATGTTCTTGGCCCACAGGTCAACGTGTGTCAGCTAGGCATTCCCTAGGCCTGCCGTGTACGCCTCTGCCCTCTCTTGTCCTTTGTGCCTGCCCCTTGGGCATCTGTCCCAGGAGCTGGAAGCCTAGTGCACAGAGCTAAGGGTGTGTGTGTGTGTGCCCAGGGAGGACCACAAGGCAAGGGGCGGGCCTGAGGACAGAGGCTCAGAGGCCTGCTTCCCATCTCAGCCTGGCAGGGAAGGGCTGGGATTCCTAGGAGGTGCCACACCCCGCATGGCGGCCTCAGCGCTGGGGCTTGGTTTGGATGCCACCCAGCCCTGTGGTCAGCTTCTGGGCCAAGCAGCCCTTCCCAAGACATGGCCACTGCCACGTCTGTCCCCCGGGCTCTTGGAATCTGTGGTGCAGTCCCCGACGCAGCTCAGCCTCCCTGAGGGTCTCTAGGACGAACCCTTCACAAACCCAGCAGGGTTGCGGGGCTGGCCGAGGCTCCCCTGCGTAGGATCCAGCCTGACACCCTCGGGCCGCACTTCCTAGTGTACCAGGTCTAGGACACGTGACTCACGTGTTCCACCCCGTCTTAAATGGAAGTATTTCCTTGATTTAAGAGGGTTGAGCTAGGGCCACCCACACGTGCACAGTGCAGCCTGTGGTGTCCATGAGGGGTTCCAGGGCTGCCCAGCTGATGGATCTCGCGTGCAGATCTAGGAGGGAAGGGCTCCTGTTGGCCTTGGGCAGCCCCGGTCAGAGTTCAAGTACACAGGGCCCAGGCTGGGGTCTGGGAAAGCATACAGAGAGGCCGTGAGTGGGCCTGATGGTGTGGGTGGGACTTTGGCAGGAGGGTCTGGGGCCGGGGGTGGAAGGGCAGCCAGAGGAGCAGGGCTGTGGTGACCAGGGACAGCCAGGGCCTGGGCAGGACAAGCAGCAGCCACAGGAGGGACAGCCAGGGCCTGGGCAGGGGTGTGGCAAACTGGGCCTGCAGGATGAGCAGCGGCCATGGGAGGGACAGCCAGGGCCTGGGCAGGGGTGTGGCAAACTGGACCTGCAGGATGAGCAGCGGCCACAGGAGGGACAGCCAGGGCCTGGGCAGGGGTGTGGCAAACTGGGCCTGCAGGATGAGCAGTGGCCATGGGAGGGACAGCCAGAGCCTGGGCAGGGGTGTGGCAAACTGGGCCTGCAGGACAGGAGCAGCCACATCCATGCCTGGGGCTGGGACTTGGGGCTTGGAAAGAGCACGCTGGCCCCTTTCTTTGCTGGGACCTGGGTACCCAAAGCACAAGCAAGTCTTACCAACACCCTTGGATGCCTTGAACTCTCACCTGAGAGACAGGGTCATGGACCCAGAGTGGCCAGGCCACGTGCAGTGGCCATGAGAGTGAGGACGTTGAGCCCAGCCTGGGCTCGTGGATGGGTCTGGCCTCCTTCCCTCAGTTGTTTCTTCCCCCACGTCTGCCTTTCCCCACGACGCAGGAGGATCCAAAGTGGGAATTCCCGCGGAAGAACTTGGTTCTTGGAAAGACCCTGGGAGAAGGCGAGTTTGGGAAAGTGGTCAAGGCGACAGCCTTCCGTCTGAAGGGCAGAGCCGGGTACACCACGGTGGCTGTGAAGATGCTGAAAGGTACCTGTGGGAGCCGCCTGGGGTGGGGAGCTCCAGCTACCTCCGTGGGACCTGCACTGCCCCCACCCTGCTCTTGGGCATCTGAGTGCGGGTCCCCAGTACTAGGCACGGGCCAGGGATCTGAGCCACGGCAAGATGTGGCTTTCCACTGGTGGTGTCGCCGCTGCGTGGCATTGGTGCTTTTCAAAACCCCTGTGGGCTGCCAGTTCCCAGACAGTGTCCACTGGTGCCCTGGCAGAGGTGCCCTGGAAGGAGTGCCCCCCCCACACACACATGCACCCAGGCGTCCTGTGAGTCTGGCTGTTCACACTGGAGCATGGCTCTCGGTGGGCGTGCCAGCCTGCCTGCCAGTGAACATATGTCTCTGGGCTACACCAGGCAAGCCATCCCGGGCCACAGCCCAGGCCAGTTGGGTGGACTGAGAGCCTGGTGGTGGCCAGGCGGTGTGGCAGTGAACACGGGTCACTGGTAGGCTCAGTAATTCATTTTTTTTTTTTAGATTTATGTGTTATTTATTTGAAAATCGGAGTTACACAGAAAGAGGATAGGCAGAGGCAAAGAGAGACAGAGAGAGAGAGGTCTTCCGTCTGCTGGTTCACTCCCCAAGTGGCCGCAACTGGCGGAACTGGGCCTATCCGAAGCCAGGAACCAGGAGCTTCTTCTGGGTCTCCCTCGTGGGTGCAGGAGCCCAAGGACTTGGGCCATCTTCCACTGCTTTCCCAGGCCACAGCAGAGAGCTGGATGGGAAGTAGAGCACAGCCAGGTCTGGAACCGGCGTCTATATGGGATGCTGGCACTGCAGGCCATGGCTTTACCCGCTACGCCACAGCACCGGCCCCAGGCTCAGTACTTCTAATGTGGCAGTGAGCACGGGTCACTTGGTCATTCCAGTAGGGGCTGCACAGTGCAGGGTGCTTCTGGCTGCTTTCCCAGGTCCTAACAGAGCACAGTAAGACCCTGGGGCAGTACCCAGTGCCCTGTCTCCCAGCCATCGTCTCCCTGCCAGACAAGCCAGCAGGAGGGAGGCGGCAGCTGGCATAGGCAGATGTCCGGCAGGTGGGGCAGTGACCCAGGAGTGATTTTTTTTCAGCCGTATTCTCTGACTCTCAGAAAACCTTCGGGTGCTGGCACATGGTGGGGAGCCCAGGCACAGCTCTGGCCGCCCTAGGACGTGTGTGCTGGACAGCCCCTTTCACAGGCCGCTCAGACTCTCACAGGACTGGGGGTGTTTGTTCCTCCTGAAGTCCCAAGCCAATGTCTGGGTTGAAGCAGAATGGTTTATCTTGGGCATGAGCCAGGTTCCGTGGCAGCCAAGGGTGAGCTGCCGGTCCCTAGGAATAGGAGTGGGAGCCCCCTCCCAGAGCTGGTCCCCAGGGCTCGTCCCCCAGGCGGGTATGCAGGATTGGCAGGGTGTGGTCCCCTCACCTGTCTAGAAGGCTGAAGGAGGGGCGTGTCTAGGATGCCCGGATGCAACCCCCCCTCCCCGGATGTGATATGGACACCTGTTCCCGGGGCAGACAGGCAGGCAGGGGCCCACTGCAGCCGGGGACCTCCAGGTGCTCAGCTAGCCAGGCAACAATCAATCAAGGGGGTGGCGGGTGTGTTTCCGGCCAGGAGAGGAGCTCCCCACGGGGCCCCTTGGCGACGCGATGTTTGTGCTGCGTTTCAGAGAACGCCTCCCCCAGCGAGCTGCGGGACCTCCTGTCCGAGTTCAACCTGCTGAAGCAGGTGAACCACCCCCATGTCATCAAGCTGCACGGGGCCTGCAGCCAGGACGGTAAAGCAGCCGCGGCGGGGTGGGATGCGGGGTCCCCGGCAGCTGCCGCCACCCTCTCCCTATGCCCTGCCCTCTCCCACGTTCTCCCGTCTCCTGGAGGCCTGGGCTGTCAGCTGTAGGCACCCTGGTCAGCACCAGGGCTTTGGGGCTGGGCCTAGAGCAAGGCTGCAGCCCCAGGAAGCTCCCTGGGGGGCTGATGGATACTGAGCATTTGGTTCCTGCCGAGCCAGGCCAGGGTCCAGGCAGAACGGCTAGACCTGTGTGGGGCTGAAGGAGCAGGAAAGCCCACCCAGCCCTCTCGGTGCCCCCACACCCCGGAAACCCAAAGCCAGCCCCTGTCTGTGTCCCCCAGGGCCACTGCTCCTGATCGTGGAGTACGCCAAGTACGGCTCCCTGCGTGGCTTCCTGCGGGACAGCCGCAAGGTGGGGCCGGGCTACGTGAGCGGCGGAGGCGGCCGCAACTCGGGCTCTCTGGACCACCCAGACGAGCGGGCCCTGACCATGGGCGACCTCATCTCCTTCGCCTGGCAGATCTCACGGGGGATGCAGTACCTGGCCGAGATGAAGGTGGGTGCCGCAGGAGCTGGCTGCCCCCACCCCCACCCCCGCCCTGCCTGGGGCCCTGGACTAAGGATCCCTCCTGTCTCCTCCGTCGCAGCTGGTCCATCGGGACCTGGCCGCCAGAAACATCCTGGTGGCTGAGGGGCGAAAGATGAAGATCTCGGATTTTGGGCTGTCCCGAGATGTTTATGAAGAGGATTCCTACGTGAAGAGGAGCAAGGTACCGGGTCCCCGGCTGCACGGCCCGCACCTGCTGGGCAGTGGGGGGGAGGGAGGGGTGCATAGAACATCTGGAAAAAGAAAGCCCAGTGTGGGTTTTAACTCGCCCTGGCCCTTGGCCCTACATCTTCCTCAATACTGCGTCCCTGGGGGCCGCTCGGGTGCCTTCTGCAACTCTTCCTGCCGTCCTGGGGGCCCTGGTGGGGGGGTGCTGGCACTGTCGCTGTTGCCACCTAACAAACGCTGGAGAAATAACACCCGCTCTTGGGGCTGTTCCTCTCGCGTCCTTGTGAGGAAGGGGGCGCTGTTGCCCTGGGTCCCCACAGCTCTTTGCTCCGGGGAGGGCAGATGGACTAGACTAGATGAACGTTCGTTGTAGGAAAGAATGACTTGCTTTGCAAGTAGGGGTTTCCGGCCAGGACTGGGACCCCTAGACCTCAGTGCACAGGAGTCCCTGGAGATAGGTCCAGAATGAGGCTTGGGGGTCGCGGGAGCCTCCTCCAAGGCCATGAAACTAGGCACAGGGGACTTCCGCAGTGTTGTCCTACCTTGACTCACTCGGTTCGGTCACCACCTCAGCCTCTGAAAGGTCCCACTGGCCGCACATTCAGAGCAGACCCTGCCTCCCTGCCCCCCCACCCCCCAAAAAAAAGGCAGAAAAAGCAGCTTCCAGTGATGCAGCTTGCCCCCTAGGGACAGCGAGCTGCCGCGGCCACTGTGTGTGGATGACATTTTGATTGCTCTGTAGTCTGTGCTGTGAGGGCAGTCTCAGAACTGCTGGCAGGGACGTGGGACGCCAGGTCCTCCAGAGTGGCCCTTGGTGGTGGGCACAGTGGACAGGTGCCAGGCCCCCGCACTCCAGGGCCGCTGTGCCTCCCGCCCCAGGGCACAGGCTGGCAGGCACTGTCACAGACTCCAAGGGCAAAAATCCTAAGGAACGCTCTTAAAGGAGAGGAGTCAGTGTTGGCTTAAAGCCCAAGACGTGCGTGATTTCAAGTTGATGGGCGCTTTAAGATTTGCGGGCCGGAAAACACTGCTTCTTACAGAAAGCAGCCACAGACCACGTGAGCCAGCGAAGCCATGATTTAGTGTCTTTGGCATCAGGAGTCTCCAAGGTGGGATTTCTGGGTGCGGGTTTTCCTAACACACCGGCCCTCAGAGCGCCAGGACAGGGCGTGCTTGAGGTCATCGTGGTCCTCACCGGTGGGAAGCACCCACTTCCTCGGGTTTCTTGCAGGAGGTGTGGTACATGACAGGTCGCCCCGGGTTGCACAGCAGCTGGGTGACTCCCGCTGGGACCTCAGCCAGGCCTGAGATTCAGGCTGGAGCTCTGGCCCCTTTGCGGCTGTGCGCAGTCAGTTCTGTACCCAGGAGCGTCTCCGGCTCACTAGGGCCCCAACTCAGCTTCCACCCTGGCTCCCAGGACATCAGAGTGACACGGATGCCTTTCTTTCAACCCCCATTCAGGGTCGGATTCCAGTTAAGTGGATGGCAATCGAGTCCCTTTTTGATCATATCTACACCACCCAAAGTGATGTGTGAGTGTGGGCGCTGCGTTCCCGGGGGAGGGGGGCCTACATCTGTGTAGCTCAGCCAGGGTACAAGTGCTCACCCTGAGCCCCTTTGTGCAATGCCAGCATCCCTGTGAGCCCCGAGCTGAGGGGCCTCCATTCATCCATGGTGCAAGGCCTGGCCCCAACAGGGCAGTGCATGAGAAGAGATGGGTGGCCAGATCCCCCAGTCCGTCCCTCCCATGTGTCTGGATGGCCTGGCCCGTTTCCCTCCTGTGGGTCCTCGGCTCAGGCAGGGCACCTGTGGCTGAGTCTCTGTTTGCAGAGTGAGTTTATGCTCCACAGTCCTCAAAGCGGGGAGCCAGAATGTATTCATCCGGGTCAAATCCAAGGTCTGGTGGCCATCTTTACAGACACAACACATGCGCTCCAAAGTGTTCTGTGGTCCCAGACAAGCACACGTAACACAGGCAGACTGGGAAAATGCACTTCCTTAAAAAGATTGATTTCTTTATTTTGAAAGACAGAGCAACAGAGAGAGAGAGAAGGAGAGACAGAGAGAGACAGAGCTCTTCCATCCACTGGTTCACTCCCTAAATGGCCTCAATGGCTGGGGCTTGTCCAGGCTGAAGCCAGGAGCCCAAAGCTCCACCAGGTCACCCACATGGGTGGTAGGGACCCAAGTACTTGGGCCACCTTCTGCTGCTTTCACAGGCCATTAGGGAGCTGGATTGGAAGCAGAGCAGCCGGGACTCAAACTGGTGCTGGGTCATACTCCCTGTCCCCGTGCTGGCCTTGCAGGTGTCTTGTGTGGTCTTATGTGGTGTGCATTTATGTATGGTTTACGACCATAAGTGGGTTTGTGCGATCCATGCCGTTCTGTGATAAGAGTGTTCCCACTTCACTTCTCTCCCAGTTAAGTGGTTTTTTTTTATAGACTTACAAGAATGTCTTTTTTAAAAAAGATTTTATTTATTTATTTGAGAGGTAGAGTTACAGACAGCGAGAGGAAGAGACAGAGAGAAAGGTCTTCCTTCTGTTGGTTCACTCCCCAGCTGAACGCAGTGGCCAGAGCTGCACTGATACGAAGCCAGGACTCAGGAGCCAGGAGCTTCTTCCGGGTCTCCCACATGGGTGCAGGGGCCCAAGCACTTGGGCCATCCTCTACTGCTTTCCCAGGCCATAGCAGAGAGCTGGATCGGAAGAGGAGCAGCCGGGGCTAGAACCGGTGCCCATATGGGATGCTGGCACTGCAGGTGGAGGATTAACCTACCGCACCACAGCACTGGCCCCACAAGAATGTCTTAAGTGCACAGAGGAAGCCAAAGGATGGTGCAGCCCCCATCCCCACCCCATGCAGGGCACATCAGCTGGGTTCTAGCCTCATCAGGTCCAGGCACAAGTCCCCCTTGTGGGTGTGGCTGTTCCCATGGCAGCAGCTTGGGCAGAGACTTCGAGGGCCAGTCAGTCACACACACACACACACACACACACACACACACACCCCACAACCAGCAGCCGTGTGTGCAGGCAGGACCGGAGGCTGAGACCCATACCCAGAGCTGATGGGGCAGCCGGCTGTGGGTCTGGGTGTGTGGGCTCCCTCCTCTCTCTGCCCTGGTGGGACCACTCACACATCTGCTTGCTTGCTGCAGGTGGTCCTTTGGTGTCCTGCTGTGGGAGATCGTGACCCTGGGGGGCAACCCCTACCCCGGGATTCCTCCTGAGCGGCTCTTCAACCTTCTAAAGACCGGCCACCGGATGGAGAGGCCGGACAACTGCAGCGAAGAAATGTGAGCGTGGTTTGCTCTTGCGCGGCCTCCCTCCAGCACCGACAGAGGGGGCTCTGCAGGGGAGGGGATGTGGGCACCCAATCCACCTGCCCCTCCTGGGCACCCTCGGGAGCCAAGCAGTGTGAGTGACAGAGCAGAGGGCACGCAGCCCCTTGGGTGTGGTGGAAGATGCTACTGGGGGCTGGTATGCTTCCCTGAGGAATTTATAAGAATGGGAGCAGGTGCTGGAGCTCACAGTCTCCACGGGTCATCAGGAAGGGGCAGATGACTCTTAATGGTCTGGGGTGTGTATCTGGGGAGTAGCCAGGTAGCAGCGGACATGAGAGGCAGCCTGGACATGAGCCCACTGGTACCATAGCCTTCGTATTTCATACCTTGTACCTGGGTCTCGGCTGAGGACAGATGAGAAGAGACCAGCCAGAGACAGAGGCTCTGCTGCATTCATCCCAGAGTCTGTGCTCGGCTCGGGGCAGGGTGGAGCTTGCCGGGCCACGCCTGCTGTGCACCTGAGCCAGCAGCAGCCACATCAAGGCCTGGAACCCTGCGGCTGTGCCTGGCCACTGCAGGGCTGAGGAGGGTGCAAGGCAGAGTGTGGTTGATTGCACAAGGTCATGTTCCCATGCCTGGAAGTCCCTGATTGGCTCCTGCTGGGATTTTTGAGAACTGGCGCTTTTGGCCCCACCCACCATCGTGTTTGGCAGGGTGCAGTGGGCTGGTCCCCCAGGGTCTGGACAAGGGGACAGAGAGTAAATGTCCCAGAGGCAAGGCGAGCCTCTAAGGTCCCGGAAGTGGTCTGGGTCCTACAGGGGGGTGGGTGTGCCCGCTGCCAGTGCCCTGGGGGAAGATGTCAGAGACGCAGGAACAGCCTTGGGGTTTGAGGATGGAGCCCCTGGGCCCATGGTGCCGTGCTAGGTGTGGTGGCCATGGCGCTCGGCCCATGGAGCTGTAACGGGTGTGGTGGCCGTGGCGCTCGGCCCGTGGAGCTGTAACGGGTACGGTGGCCGTGGCGCTCGGCCCGTGGAGCTGTAACCTCCCTGTGCTCTCTCTGCCAGGTACCGCCTGATGCTGCAATGCTGGAAGCAAGAACCGGACAAGAGGCCGGTGTTTGCCGACATCAGCAAAGACCTGGAGAAGATGATGGTTAAGAGCAGAGTGAGTGCCTGGACCGAGTCGCGCAGGTGGAACTTGGGGAGGGTCCCCCAGCCTCACCCCGGGGCGATGGTTCTGGGCCCTCTGCGTTCCCAAAGTGGAGCCATGCAGGAGGAGTGGCCGCGCTGGCCCCCTCGCAATTCGAGCCAGGCCCTGGGGCGTCTTTTCCAGTCGGTGAGCTGGACGCTTACGAGCTCTGCACAGACAAGTATGGGAGGAAGATATTCCAGAGCCACAGGAAGTCAGTTTTAACAACTGAGCATGAGAAAGTAGAGGTGGAGCAAGTGTCCTAAACTCAGATGCTCCGAGGGGCCTGGCTGGGAGTGGGCAGTGAGTAGGGGACGGTGGGGAGTGTGGCAGACAGGAGTGTGTCAGTACTAAGGGCACGGAGGCGGGGGCGTGGCACGGGAGTGAGTGAGGACACAGCCAGGACCCCTGCCCCTGCCGTGGGCAGTGATGACCGGTCCACTCTGTCTTCCAGGACTACCTAGACCTGGCCGCGTCCACGCCGTCCGACTCGCTGCTTTACGAGGATGGTCTCTCGGAAGAAGAGACACCCCTGGTGGACTGTAATAATGCTCCCCTCCCTCGCGCCCTTCCTTCCACATGGATTGAAAACAAACTCTATGGTAGAATTTCACATGCCTTTACTAGATTCTAGCAGCACTGTCGCCCTCTGCCCTCCCTCTGCTGTCTGTAACGCTTTCCTAAGAGTGTTTCTGATCTCAACGAAACCAAAGTCCGCTCTCAACCCTTTTCATTTGTAAGTGTCTTGACTCTGCACCCAGTTTACACTTGGGCATTTTTGCAACTCTGTTTTTCCAAAAGGATGTGAAAATAAGCCTTGTTGTCATGAGGAGAGAAAGGTGGGAGAGAGGGAGGGAGAGAGATGGGGCCAGAGCACTCAGGGGAGGTTGAGAAAAACCACAGGAATGTCCCATATGGGGTGGGAAGCAGGCAGTGGTCCTGCTGATGCAGGAGGGAGCAGCCAGTGTCCCCAGCCTGCACTGGGGGGCCCCAGGGGCACCTGTGGGACCAGCAGGCAGCCCCACTGCCACCCCCAGCCGCAGGAGGCAGTGGGAGGGCGCCCCCGCACGGCTGTTTTCACATCCTTTGCCTTCCCCACGTCTTTGACTGTTGTCACTCATGAAGCCAGTGCTAAGAGCTGGTCTGTGGTGCCGTGGTGTTGCGATGGACAGTAAATACCGGTTCTTGCCAAAACTCCTGCTTTCGTCTTCGATGAAGTCCTTGCCATTTCTCCTGTTTCCTAACTCCCCTCCCGGTCCGTTTTGAGATCTCGGCGTCGCGAGCCATGTCTCGAGAGTGTTCCTCCCGCATAGTCTCCTGACTCACTGCCTGAGTGCCCACAACCCTGCAGGGTTGGCCTGCATGCGCCCTCAGTGGGGAAGGTCCTCTCCTCCGGTGTCGGCCTGGACGAGTGGCGAGTAGGCTCCTTTGAGTCAGAGAACATTCTAGAGGGCGTTCCCACTGCCCTGAGCTGTTGAGAAAAAAAAAAATATATATATATATATATATGTATATATATACATTATACAGTTCCAATCCGCATCTGATTTGAGATGGAAGCTCCTGAAAGTCAAAATCACGTGCTACTTGGGAACCCGGAGCAATGGTCCCGGGACCCGCGAGTTCGGTTTGAGCCCCTAAGGGAGTTTTGCCAAGGCCTTGCTGTCTACACGTGAAACGCGGGGTCTTCGGTGCAGAGCGAATGATGTGTTTTCATTTTTAGGCATGTCAGACCCGAGCTGGCCCGGAGAGAGTCCTGTACCACTCACGAGAACTGATGGCACTAACCCTGGGTTCCCAAGATATGCAAATGATAGTGTATATGCTAACTGGATGGTTTCACCCTCAGCGGCAAAACTAACGGACTCCTTTGATAGTTAACATTCCTTTGGGAAAGGTAACGGACTCGCCAGGGGGAAGAAACAGGCCAAGCGTGGGAAGCCACCGGCACCGGCTCCTTTGGTGCACATCACACTGGCCAAGCCAAGTTCAGTTGCCAAGGTGGCAGACTCGTTCCCGGTAGTTGGTGGTCACTGGTCCCCCCAAGCGGTTTTGACCCCAGTAAGCCGGTGACTTTTCCCCCGCACCAGACCACGTCCCCCCACTGGGACGAGGGTCCCGAGACTCCGTGGCTGAGCAGTCCCTTCTCAGCGCCCTGTCGGTGTGTGACCCTCTGTGACTGCCGCGTGCTCTGTGTCCCCCTCGTGGGTCTGCCACTACCTTGTATAAGTGATTGTACCTGAACTGTCTGCTTTTTATGGTTGCCGCCAAACAGAGCAACAAGGATTAGACATGAAGCACACAAGCACACATGCACACACATACACACCTGTACACACGAGGCAGGAGGGACGCAGTGGGGCCAGAGTGACCCGTCCCTGTTCAGGCTGAGAGCCCGGTATGGGGCTGGGTGGTGGTGTCACAGTCTTCCTCCTGCCAGGGCTGGAGGGGATGTGGGGGTCTCAGGATGGGGTGGGGGGCTGGGGCCGCGGTTCAGCATTTGAGGTCCCGAGAAGGTTCTGTTTTTGTTTTGTTGTTGAAACCATGTAACCTTCTCTTAGAAAGACGTTTAGTCATTATATCTCAATACCAATGGTTCTTAGATTTAGCACAATGGAGAGAGAGTCGCTTGCTATGTCGGTAGCAGCGGCCTTGGGGGAAGAGGGCTCGCAGGTAGCAGCGGCGTGGGGGAAGAGGGCTCGCAAGACCCGTCTACCCGTCCTGGGCCCGCTGCACCACCCTCGCGTGTTCAGTCCCGAGTGACCAGAACCGGATGAAGAAAAGGGAGTGTCTGGAGTTGCAGTGGTCTCCAGTCCCAGGACCACTGACAGCACAGGCCTCTGCTGTCCCCACCCACTACCGGCCTGCCCCTGCACCAAGAAAGCAACTGCAGCTCGGATTGCGTGCTGGGAGCTGGTGGGGCCCCTGTTCACTCGGCTTGGTGCGGTAGCCACTTAGCCCTAAAGGGACAGATCTGGCTGTGTTCCAAGTAGCCCTGGCAGTGGCCCCGGCCGGGCCCCTCCCTCTGGGTACATTCTGGAATGAAGAGACCGCGTTTGGCTCTTGTAGAGCTCCCGCCACAAGCTCACGGGTCGGCTCTCCCTGTGTTTCTCATTTGATGCTGCTATAAGCAGGGCGTGGTCTGTTGCTTAGATTGGTGACCGTGCCGCCTACGGAAGCTTCTTCACTGTGGCCACATGCATTCGCTGCCTTGTGGGGGAGGGGCTGTGTGGCTCTTGGGAAGTCCCAGCAGCTCTTGCGGCCGGCTGAGCCTTGTCACTGCAGGAAAGGGGTGGTTACTAAGACACGGCCTGATCCTCAGACTTCAAGCTCTGTGATAGGACTCCTGAGAGTCTTGTTGAAAATACTGTACTTCGTGGGTGTTTCACAAAGGCAGTGCAATCTGGCGTTTGGGGGTGGCCAAGAGAGCTTGGGCGGGGACGCAAGAGAGCCTTAGGGTTACGTGTGTGCACACACAGGAAGACAACTGGCAAAGTGTGTACTGGACCTGTAGCCCGGCTTTAGTTTGAGCCACTTTTCAGATACACTGTGATACATTCTTTTGCAAATACCTAGAAGTCTAGAAGTCGTGGTGAACTTGATGTTCAGATGTGCTTAAAGAGAGTCTTACCAAATGCAGACGTAAAGAGGCACTCTCCCTTTCCAGTGCCTTGTAGCTGTGGCAGGTTTATTCTCAGCGGGATGAGAAGTCTGGGTCTTCCCGGCTGACCCAGTGTTGGGGAACAAACCCCTGACTAATAGTCCAGTTGTCTGCTCCTGAGTTATAGAAGTGTGCATCCTAACAGTCCCAGCAGACAAAATTCTGACCACGTAGATGCAGACTTGACTAAGTATCCAGTATTACTGAGTGTTAAGTAGTAACCAGTTACTGAAATTTGTAAAACCCATTATGCAAAGGTATTCAATCATACCCTGTTCACTTGGTTTTTTTTGTAATCAAGGTGACTAAGAAAACAATTTCAGTTGTGTAAATAAAATTATGTAACACAAAATGTGTCAGCTTTCTTTTCTCTGGAACTTCCTCCTTGCAAACTTCAGATTTCTGATGCTTCAGTGTTCCGTTGCCAGAAACTCCTGATAGCTACTGGGGCCATCCACCGGTGGCCCAAGGGCTAGGGCTTCCTGCTGTCACTGGTTCGTCCCACATGACATGCACACATGCATGGGAATAGGCTGTCAGTTCAGCCAGCTCCACTGTTCAAGGAATTCCTTCCTTCAGCTTCTCTGCCGGGAATAAAACAGCAAACATCAGGTTTAGTAGTTTGCTCCCTGCTGATGGTCTTAAAAGGTTTTTTTTTTTTGTGAAATTATTTATTCGAGAGAAAGAAGAGAAAGAGTGAGAGAGAGTTCCCTTTCACTAGTTCTATCCCCAAATACCCGTAACAGCCCGGGTTGGCTTAGCTAATATGGGGAGCTGGGAAATCAATCCAGGTTTCCCTGTTTAATGGCAAAGCACTCTTTTTTTTTTTTTTTTTTTTTTTTTTTTTGGACAGGCAGAGTGGATAGTGAGAGACAGAGAGAAAGGTCTTCCTTTTGCCGTTGGTTCACCCTCCAGTGGCCGCCACGGCTGGCGCACTGTGGCCGGCGCACCGCTCTGATTCGAAGTCAGGAGCCAGGTGCTTCTCCTGGTCTCCCATGGGATGCAGGGCCCACGCACTTGGGCCATCCTCCACTGCCTTCCCGGGCCACAGCAGAGAGCTGGCCTGGAAGAGGGGCAACCGGGACAGAATCCGGTGCCCTGACCGGGACTAGAACCCGGTGTGCCGGCGCCGCAAGGTGGAGGATTAGCCTATTGAGCCGCGGCACCAGCTAATGGCAAAGCACTCTCGACACTTGAGCCATCACCACTACTTCCCAGGGTCTACATTAGCAGGAAGCTGGGGGCAGGTACTGAACCAAACCCAGGTCCTTCAACACGGAACACAGCAGTAACCACTGGGCTGAATGGATGCCTGTTATTTTGTGTTTGATTGCTTGGAACAGAGAGAGTGTAAGATGTGTTCATTACCAATGAAGTTCCATCAGAAGTGAGAGGGAGTTGCCGGCACTGTGGCAGAGTAGGTTAAGTATCAGCCTACAGCACTGGCATCCCGTGTGGGTGAGGGTTCAAGTCCTGATCCAGCTCCGCTTCTGATCCAGCTCCCTAATGATGGCCTGGGAAAGCAGAGGAAGGTGGCCCAAGTTCTTGGACCCCTGCACCCGCATGGCAGACCCCGAAGAAGCTCCTGGCTCCTGGCTTTGGATAGACCCCACTCTGGCTGTTGCAGCCATTTGGAGGGGTGAATCAGCGGATGGAAGACCTCTCTCCCTCCCTCTGCCTGCAACTCTGCCTTTCAAGGTAAATAAGTAAAGCTTAAAAAAAAAAAAAAAAAGGAAGGCTCTGCCCCGAGTCGCTGTGAAACCTAACTTACTGCTGCTGTGGATGCCTTCCCATTGGGCTTTGTCAGATTGCGTGATACTTCCTGTAGTCCTTGGCAAGGAGCAGCCGGGTCACTTGGCAAACACTGGTTGTTACCGTCACCAGTCTGATGTGTGGCCACAGTGCAGTGGATGCTGAGCACCTGTTTTCTTTCCAGGGGACAGAATGTCACCTGGGCGCATGGACAGGGGCTTTTGTGTTTGCATCACCAGCCAGCGAGGCCACCCCTGGCCCTTGGTGTCTACTCATGGCTCTGCAGACTGCAGAAGCTGGAGATAAGGTGTGTGTTCAGCTTCCCAGTAGTTTGGGCAACACTTCTGCTGCTAACGGCTCCTCACTGCTGACTGTGTTTCACATCTCGGGCCAGTTACCTGCTGCAGCCTTAAGCTCTGAGTATATAGGAGCCCAGGATGCGAAACACTGGTGCTAAGAGCCCCCCCTTTTTTTAAAGAACAGAACTTCCATTAGGAATATTTATGTATATTTTTAGAGATTTATTTTTTATTTATTTGGAAGACAGAATTACAGAGAGAGGTAGAAACAGAGAGAGGTCTTCCATTGCTGGTTCACTCCCCAGATGGCCGCAACAGCCAGAGCTGCACCAATCCAAAGCTAGGATCCAGGAGCTTCTTCTGGGTCTCCCACATGGGTGCAGGGGCCCAAGCACTTGGGCCATCTTCCACTGTTTTCCCAGGCCATAGCAGAGAGCTGGATCAGAAGAGGAGCAGCCAGGACTGGAACCGGTGCCCATATGGGATGCCGGCACTTCAGGCCAGGGCTTTAACCCGCTGCACCACAGCGCTGGCCCTATGTTTTTGCTCTTTTTTTTTCCCCCAGAAACAACACATTTTCTGCCAACCTCCACAAAGGAGGCCTGGCCACCACGAAGCCAGCTAATATTTGGGTGAGAATCCAGTTGACCATGTTTAAGAGCAGGGCTTGTTTGAATACTTTATGTACAAAGGAAAATTCAGAAGGGCGAGGCAGATTTCCTCCAGTCTAAAGGAAGCGTTTCTTCTCTCTGACTCCGGTGCCTGTTCACATGCAGAATATTCTATTGCCTCTGCAACTGGAGGGTGGTTCTAGGCACACCTAAGAAACCCTCAGAGCTTGGGTGTCCCTGTCCCGTCTGGGTGGTGGCAGCCTGGGACAGAACTTTGCAGAGCCTTCTACCACTCTGGGGAGCTGGATCATCTTAGCTTGAGAGCCCAAAATGCCACCCCTGGATGTGGATCATTTTTCAAGTTGGGCAGGTAAGTGACTGCTGACACCTGTGAGGGTAACTTTGCCCTCCCCCCCCCTCCTGCCCCGCCCAGAGTTACGGGGACAAACACTGCACACACCCAGAATAAGTCAGTTCATCCTTGCAGCTGTGGTTTGGAGTGCTGTGTCAAGTGACGAGATACTCTTGCAGCTGTTCCTGGGATGTGTTAAATGGCAGGACACGGCCAACCAAGATCTCTGGGCTGCAGCCCAGGCCCAAGAGCCTTGGCAGCAGTGGCTGCTGAGACGTCATTGTCACAGGGAACCAGGCCAGGCAGCATGGAGACAGCCCGCAGCCCAAGGCCCGCCCAGCCACTGTGGCTGCAGGAGTCCCCGGCCACCCCAGCAGAGACCACAAACCCACATCCTTGCAAATGATGCTTAGCAATTCAAGTTTAAAAATAAGTGTCGACAGGCAAGGTAAGGAGAGTACATTCTGGGCTTAAAGAAAAAAAAAAGATCATGTTTTGCTGTTGGAAAAGGAAACAATTGATATTTCATACACAGTATTTGCCATGCAAACTGTCCATTTGTTAAATAAAAACAGGAAGTTCATTGTGAGTGTCTGAGTCTGTGTCTATCTTTGCCAAGGCTGTAAACAGTACCAGGGAGATCTGAGGGCTTTGTTAAGGCTCTCATTCCTCACCCGCACCCCTAACCTCCGAAGAAGGTGTCTCTGGGGACGTGGGCGGGACTGGTATGAGGCTGCCTGAGGCAAGCGATGGTGGCTGAAGGGTGGGGGGAGCCAGGCAGTGCCTGTGTCACCGCCTGTGTCCACAAGCCTCTCCCCAAGGACTCGGGACTTGCTCTGTGTTTTGTGCCTTTCTTAGGAGAACTTCAGGGAGCTCAGAAATTTTCCTAGAGATTCCGGCACAGGTCCTGAGACGGTACAGCTGCTGCATTGCTTGGATTCCCAGGGTCTGGGGGACTAAGTGAGATTATGGAAACTAATGGTTGTGTATTTATGAAGAGGCTTTCAGACAGAGCTCTCATCCACCAGTCCACGTGTGGATGCCTGAAACCACAGAGCCAAGTCCTGTAGATGACTACTCAGTGGCTCTCAAGGGGGTAGCTTATACATTGTGGATACAGTGTACATGTGATTCACGTCCTGAGTTGGTCACACTGCTCAGAATGGCACACAACTTAAAACTTAAGAATTGGGGCTGGTGCTATGACTTAGCAGGTAAAGCCGCTGCCTGTAGTGCTGGCATCCCATATGGGCGCCGGTTCAAGTCCCGCCTACTCCTCTTCTGATCCAGCTCTCTGCTATGGCCTGGGAAAGCAGTGGAAGACGGACCAAGTCCTTGGGCCCCTGCACCCGCATGGAAGACCCAGAGGAAGCTCCTGGCTCCCGGCTTTGGATTGGCGCAGCTCCGGCCATTGCAGCCATTTGGGGAGTGAACCAGTGGGTGGAAGACCTCCCTCTCTCTCTCTCTCTCTCTCTCTGCCTCTCTGTGTAACTCTGACTTTTAAATAAATAAATAAAACGTAGGAATCAGAGCAGGTGTTGTGGCACAGCAGGTTAAGCTACAGATTTGGTCGTCTGTGTCCCGTGTCGCAGTGCCTGGTTCAAGTCCCTGCTACCCTGTGCTGCTGATCCAGCTTCCTGCTAATGCACTTGGGTTCCTGCCACCCATGTGGGCGACCCAGATGGAGTGCCCTGGCTATTGTGGCCAACTGAGGGGTGAACCAGCAGATGGAAGATCTCTGTCTCTCCCTCTCTCTGTGTCACTCTGCCTTTCAAATAAATAAACACATCTTGCGGGGGGGCAGGGGGGGAACTCATGACATGTTTATTTTTGGAATTTTTTATTTAACATTTCCAGATTGCAGTTGACTGTGGGTAATTAAAACCGTGGGTAAGGGGAACTTCTTGAAGTCTTCAACTTTGTAAAAATAAACAGAGCCCATCCACGTGAGAACAAGCAGAAACTGTTCTGAAGTTGCTGTAGCAGAAGATTCAGCCAACAGCACTGGCTTTTAGCAGGGCTTTAGAGGCAGGCAGGGCGGGGCTGACGCCGTGATGTAGTAGGTAAAGTCACCATCTGCAGCGCTGCCATCCCATATGGGCAGTGGTTCGAGTCCCGGCTGTTCCACTTCCGATCCAGCTCCCTGACAATGTGTCTGGGAAAGCAGCAGAGGATAGTCCAAGTGCTTGGGCGAACCAGAAGAAGCTCCTGGCTCCTGGCTTCAGCCTGGCCCAGCCCTGGTCATTGTGGCCATTTGGGGAGTGAACCAGCATATGGAAGATTCCCTCTCTGTTTCTCTCTCTCCTTCCCTCCCTCCCTCCCTCTCTCACTGTAACTCTGACTTCCAAATAAATAAATCAATAAATCTTTTTTTAAAAAAAGGCAGGTAGAGGGATGGAAAAGCTTTATAGTAAAAAAAAACTGATTCGAGAGGAGATGGAAAGGCATTAGGAGTGCTGGCTTGGGAGGCTGTGGACGCTGAGGGTAGCTAGCACCAAGGTGTCTTATGTGATTAGTTTGGGGAACGTACTTGGCTTTCTCTGATTGGTTCTGAGCTGGCAATGGGCAAAAAAAAAAAAAGGAAGCAAGGAAGCTGGCAGTTCCTGACCAAGCCCTGACGTCCTGGGCCAGTTGTTGTGGACGCTGTGGTTTGGCTTCCTGTCCTGGCCACTGCGGAGGCTGTGGTCAGAGTCCTTGCATCATACGTGGCCTGGCCAGGCACGCTTTGCATGCTCTGTCTCAGTCCCCATGCTTGGTCATTGCCTTGCCTGCTGACCGGTCCGAGAAGGCTCTTCACAGCTCAGGGATTGCCCAGCCACCTTCATAGCAACCCCACCATCAGGAATAGGAGGACGCAGGGGCCAGCTTAGTGGTGCCGAGGTTTAAGCCTCTGCCCGGGACACTGGCATCCCATAGGAGCGCCAGTTCAAGCCCTAGCTGTGCCACTTCCGATCCAGCTCCCTGCTAATGTGCCTGGAAAAGCAGCAGAAGATGGCCCAAGTGTTTAGACCCCCCCGCACCCGAGTGGGAGAATCAGAGGAAGTTCTAGGCTGCTGGCTTTGGTCTGGCCCAGCCCTGGTATTAAGACCATTTGAGAGAGTGAACCAAGGGATGGAAGATTCTTTGTGTGTGTAATTCTGCCTTTCAAATGGAAAGGAGAGGAGAAAAGAGGGGAGGAAGGAGAAGGGAGGAGAGGGGAGGGGAGGGAAGGGGAGGGGAGGGGAGGGAGAATAGAATATGGTCTCCTTTGACAACGCTTGAATTTCTCAGCTTTCATCAGGGTTGGGGGGTGGAGGGGTCCCTGATGATGGGTGGGTTTACTCGGCAGTCAGTAAGATTGATGGGCAGTGGTTTCCATGTGGGATAATCTAGGAATGTCATTAGGATGAGCCTTGGTCTTCTCTGTTGCAATAACAAAATACTTGAGCCTGGGTAATCCATAAAGAGAAGTTCATGTGGCTCCCAGTTCTGACGTCAGAAGCCCGAGAGCATGGCGCTGGTAGCGGCTTTGGCCTCCCTGCTGCATCGTGACTTGGAGAGACAGAGCACGCCTGTGAGCTCGGTTCTCTCCTCTTGTAAAGCTACCGATGCCATCACGAGCTACACACCAGCCCCCATGGCCTTGTCTGATCCAATCACCTTCCAAAGGCCCTGCCTCCAAACACCGTTCACATATACATTAAAAAAAAAATTTATCTTTCTTTCTGAAAAGCAGAGGCAGAGAGAGAGGGAGACAGACAGACAGACACTGGTTCACTTCCCAAATGGCTGCAATGGCTGGAGCTGCACCGATCTGAAGCCAGGAGCCAGGATGTTCTTCCAGGTCTCCCACGTGGGTGCAGGGGCCCAAGGACTTGGGCCATCTTCTACTGCTTTCCCAGGTTATCAGCAGCGAGCTGGATCGGAAGTGGAGCAGCCGGGACTCGAACCAGTGCCCATAGGGGATGCCAGCACTGCAGGTGGATGCTCAACCCGGCACGCCCCAGCACCGGCCCTGGATTGCTTTTTTTTTTTTTTTTTTTTTTGACAGGCAGAGTGGACAGTGAGAGAGAGAGACAGAGAGAAAGGTCTTCCTTTGCCGTTGGTTCACCCTCCAATGGCCGCCGCGGCCGGCGCGCTGCGGCCGGCGCACCGCGCTAATCCGATGGCAGGAGCCAGGAGCTAGGTGCTTTTCCTGGTCTCCCATGGGGTGCAGGGCCCAAGCACTTGGGCCATCCTCCACTGCACTCCCTGGCCACAGCAGAGAGCTGGCCTGGAAGAGGGGCAACCAGGACAGAATCCGGTGCCCCGACCGGGACTAGAACCCGGTGTGCCGGCGCCGCTAGGCGGAGGATTAGCCTAGTGAGCCGCGGCGCCGGCCTGAACTGCTTCTTTAGCTGTGAGGAGTGAGCCCAACTGTTGATACTCTGGGGCTGGAAGGCTGAGAACAAACATAAAGCGTGTTTCAGGGCTGGAATCTGGATGAACTCCACTTCAGAGTTTCCTTGGGATTTCTTTGTTGCAGGATGACAGCTGACACCAGAGTAACCTCAGCCGCCTCTCAAATGTCGCCTGCAGTGTTGGTTTCGGATGGTGACCAATTCTTCCGCTAGGTTATATTTAGCTCACGCGGTGCTACCAGACCCTCTTCCTTCTGAGATTCTTGGAGCGAAGGGTACTGTCAGCTGGTTCCCATTACACTTCCTTTGCAGAATCAGGGGCTGCACATTTGCATTTTCCCGGGCCGCTCTGACTCTCTCGGGGGATTTCATTGTGGTTGCTGCTAAGGCTGCGTGTTTGACGTAAGGACCTGTGACAGGGTTTCCTTTAGCTTCAATCTTACCTCTTTTTTAAGGCCCCGCCCTTTGAAAACAGTCACCTCTGTAGTCATTAGACGTACTCTCAAAGGTGCTTCGCTTGCAGTTCATTTGGGCGGGGGTTCCAGCATGCATAAGTTCTGCATTGCTGGGAAAGCAGGTGTGCCCCCCGCCCCGTGTATGTGTGCTCTCTGGTCTCTGGCTAGTTGACAAGCTATGGTGAGGGCAGCCACTCATTGAGATCGATGTGCAAAGGAGGTTGAGGACTATAAAAAGAACTTGGATTAGTGACGGTATCCCCTACTTGATAACTTCCAGCGTCAGCCTGGACATACAAATTCATCAGCACCTAAGTCTCGGGTCGGGGCTATCACAGAGATCCAGAGGGACCACGGTGAGGCTCTCCTGCTGTTGGGGATCCAGAGATGAGTCAGCTGCTGAGACGTGTCCTCAGGCCTTGGGAACAGCTCGCTGGTTGCGGAACCCTGAGGTCAGGCAGGAAGCCTGGAGTGGTTTAGCAGAAGCAACAAGATGTGCAGCGGAGCTAAGCCAGAGCGGCTAAACGCTGCACCCGAGCCAAGGGCGAGGCATGGGGAAGTGGTAGATGCAGGCAGTTCCCGGGAAACCAAAAGACCTTGTCCAGCGCACTCACGCACAAAACAGCCACAGTGTCTGGGGAAAGGCGGTCTCTGAGGAGCCTTCTTCAGGTTCACGGCTGGCTCCCCGAGCAAAGCGCCTCTTCCTGAGAACAATCCCAGGACAGTCTGGCACCCGTGGTCTGCGGCATCCAGCCAAGCCTGGCAGTCCTCTCAGCTGTGGTTTAGCGAGGAGCCGCGGAACGCTTGGATGGTTTTGGCCTATCAGGAAGGAATGTTTTCCCACTGCCTTGGTCCTTTTTGCTGGAACGGAATAGCTGAGACTGGGTAATCTGTAAGAGAATGGGGTTTATTTTGGGGTGTGGGGGAAAGTCCAAGGGCACCCTGCTGACACCTGCTCAGCTTCTGGTGGGGGCCTCCTGCTGCCTCAACTCTGGGTGGCAATCACAAGGGCCAGGGAGTGTGTGTCCAAGAAGAACACACGAGGGCAGCCTCACTTTCCAACAACCTAACTCTCATGGTAGCTAATCCAGTCCCAGGAGGCTCAGAACTCACTTCAAAGACAGAGACACTGAGTTAGTCAGCGTCTCCTTCCCTTAAAATGCCTGAGAAGAGCTTCTTGGGGGGCTGGTGCTGTGGCATAGTAGGTTACATATCTGCCTGCAGTGCCGGCATCCCATATGGGCGCCAGATGGAGTCCCAGCTGCTCCTCTTCCGATCCAGCTCTCTGCTGTGGCCTGGGAAAGCAGTAGAAAATGGCCCAAGTCCTTGGGCCCCTGCACCCATGTGGGAACCCAGAGGAGGCTCCTGGCTCCTGGCTTCGGGTTGGTCCAGCTTTGGCCATTGCAGCCATTTGGGGAGCGAACCAGTGGATAGAAGATCTCTCTCTCTCTCTCTCTCTCTCTCTGCAACTCTGCCTTTCAAATAAGTAAATCTTTTTTTAAGTGAAGGAGGAGGAACAGAAGGAAGGGGGAAGGCAATGGAAAGAGAGGGCCATGGTTCCAGTGCTAAGTGAGTCTGTCCTGAGGAAGCTCGCGGGCCCTGTGTCCCAGAGCAGGGAGGAGCTTTTGCCATCAAGGGCTTGGGGCTGACAGGTAAGAGCTGGGGACGAGAAGATCCAGACATTTCTTTGAAATGCTTTCCATTTGGGTCGTCTGAGTATTCCAAGAAAGAGGTAGGATAGATGTAGAAAGAGTAGTGCCTGTTTCTACCAGGAATGGATGAGTCTGGGGCCGGCCTTGGGGCACGGTGGATGAAGCTGCCACTTGCAATGCTGGCATCCCGTATATTGGAGCGCCAGTTCGAGTCCCAGCTGCTCTGCCTCTGAACCAGCTTCCTGCTGGTGCATCTGGAAGGCCCAAGTGCCAGGTCCTGCCACCCACGTAGGAGACCCAGATGGAGTTCCTGGCTCCTGGTTTCAGCCTGGACTGTCTGTGGTGGCTATTTAGGGAGTTAACTAAAAGATGGAAGGATCTCTCTCTCTCTCTCGATCTCTTGATCTCTCTCTAATAAATAAATCTTGCAAACAAAAGAAGTTGAGGAGGTTGCCATCGGTGGTGGATACATTGTGTCCTCCACAAAGTTCAAGTCCTCACCCCCAGAATCTGCACATTTGACTTTACTTGGAAACCAAGTCTTCGTCTATGTGATCAACTCAATGTTGGGTCATGCTGCATCAGGGTGTGCCAGAATCCAATGGCTGGTGTCCTTAGAAGAAGGAACTGCAGACATGAGGGAGACACACAGAGGAGCTGCCTGAAAGCAGAGGCAGACACTGGGTGTCACGTCTAGAGGCCGTGGAACGCCACGGCTTGCCAGCGAGCACCAGAGCCAGGGAAAGACCGGGAAGGATCCTCCCCATGAACCTTCACGGGGAACACGGCCTGGCTAACACCTTGACCTTGGGCTGCTGGCCTCAGAGCAGTGAAAGGATGCATTTCTGCAGACTCATGCCTCCAAGCAGCAGCCTGGGGGGGAGGGGTTCCCCACATGGTACTCATGGCTAATTCACCTTGAGTGTGCGGGGACCGGCAAGACATGGATGCCTCTTCCTCCTTCAACGTCTTGGTTCTCCTTGTGTGACATGGGATGTCTTTTTTCCTCCAGCATCTGTTCCCTTGTCCACAAGGGTCCTTGTCGGTGAGTGGTGGGTTGTGGTGCAGGTACCTCGCTGTCTGATCTGGAGGTCCACAAGCCAGATTCATGTCCAGTCTCGTTCGTGTTCTTAGCCCTGTTAAGGGTCCGGGGTGGGTGTTGCAGTTCAAGTAAAGGGGCTGCTTCCTGTTCTCATTGATGTTTTCAAGTTAGGTCTCCAATCTGAGGTTTAACTTCATGGACAAAAGACACAGGGGTTGCTTTGTGAACAATCCCAAACACTGCGATGTGTTTTCCAGCCTATCTTGGAAAATTTCGTACAGGGTCATCTGATCACATGATTGAATTATGGCCCATCTTTATTGGAGATGCTTTAGGTACAACATTTTTAAAAAATTATTCCTTTATTTGAGAGGTAAAGTTACAGATAGAGGGGGAGAGACAGAGAGAGGTCTTCCATCCACTGGTTCATTCCCCAAATAGCCGCAATGGCTGGAGCTGGGCTGACCCAAAAGCAGGAGCCAGGAGCTTCTTCTGGGTCTCCCACATGGGTGCAGGGGCCCAAGCACTTGGGCCTTCTTCCACTGCTTTTTCCAGCCACAAGCAAAGAGCTGGATCATAAGAGGAGCAGCTGGGCCTGAAACCAGGCCCATATGGGATGCCAGCACCGCAGGCAGAGGCTTGGCCCACGAAGCCACAGTGCTGGCCCTCTAGATACGACTTTTAGGAGACTTTGCTCAGTGTGTTGTCTTTGTGTGGACTTTCAGGTGACAGAGGGTTCTGTAGGAACTTTCCTGGGTGAACCTGGTCACTTTTGCCACTTGGGATTTAGCATTCAAGGTCCTGACTGACACAGGCACAAGCCGATGTCAGGGTGGTAACCCTTGGTCTCACACACACACACAAACACACACCACACCCCAACCTCCCAATTATTCTCGGAATACTTGCTGGTCTTGCTTGGGTTGGGTAATTCCTTAATCATAGTTCTCAGTTCAGTTTGGTCCAAGGCTTACATTCTACAATTGCCTGCATCCCTGGCTTGTGGGAGGGACGGATGTTTAAGGAGGGAACTGGCATTTGAGGGTCTTAGGAGAGTTGGTGGGAGAGGGTAGGGATCTAGACAAAGGGAAGAAAAGCAGATTGCGACAGACATGTGGAAAGAGAGGAGGCCCAAAGGACTCAGGGAGAGGGAGAGCTGACCTCAGGGAGGCCACAGGAGGACAAGCCGGGAAGGACTTAGCTGGAAAAGCAGGCCCGTGTGTGGCTGTTTAAGTCTGTCTAAGTGCTCATTAGCCTTGGCCAAAGAAACATTCGGGGAAGCAATTTTTGGAGCAGAATTGCGTTGGGAGACCTCTGACTCCTAATGACTTTCAAAACACGCTGCCCACGGGGCCTGGAAATCTGCCCTTTCTTCTCCGAGGCATCTCTCGAGCGAGCAGAGTGGTCCCAGCAGGCCTCGGTGGTCCCTGATGAAGGTGGTGCTTGGCAGAGAAGGGCACAAGACGTGGGATTACAAAGAGAGTGCACGCAGGGAGCAGGCGTTTTGGCTGGAGTCAGAGAGGATTTCAACTCAGACCCCACCTCCAGAGCCAGCTGGCCACAGCGGGGGAGGAACGCCATGCTCCTGTCTCTTGGGACACAAAATCGGGACCAAAGGAGGATTGTGTGCAGTTTTATTGGTGACCACGGCGAAGTCTGTCCAAGGAGACACCGGTGTGATGAGAAGCGCTGACTTGGCCTGGGAGGCCAATTCAAACAGGCTCTCTTTGGGCCTATGCTTGTGTTCCACAAGGACTTTCTTTCTTAGGACAGATGGCACAGCACAAAACAGCCGTGTACAATGCAGCAGAGTGGGGAGCTCAAAAGGAATGGCCTGATTCTGCCAGAGATGCCAAACCGATGGGAATCAGGAACAAAACCCAGGTAGAGCCACGAAACTCAACACTGAGAGAGAGGTGTTCAGACGGCCACAGCCACTCACTGGAGAGGCCACGGCAGTGAGGCCCAGGGCCTCCGAGGGCACTGTGCCTGGGGGGAGGCTGGGGGCCTCGGCCACAAGCAGTGCTCGTGCTGGTGTCCTGGGAACACCAGGAAAACTCTGAACATCGACAGAGACCACTCAAGTGAGAACCGGCAAATGCTCTTTATTCTCAGCTTTCTACAGCAAGGGAGTCAGCTGTCATCACGTGCCTGTGACAGAAGCAGCAATGAAAACGCTCTACAGTGAAAAAGGCTGGGGCTGGCTTTGTGGCGTAGCTGGTAAAGCTGCTGCCTGCAGTGCCAGCATCCCACATGGGCGCGAGTTCGAGTCCTGGTTGCTCCATTTCTGATGCAGCTCCCTGCTAATGGACCTGGGGAAGCAGCAGAAGGTGGCCCAAGTGCTTGGGCCCCTGCAACCACATGGGCGGGAGACCCAGAAGAAGCTTCTGGCTCCTGGCTTCAGATCAGCTCAGCTCCAGCAGTTGTGGCCATTTGGAAGTAGATAGAAGACCTCTCTCTTTTGCTCTGCTTCTCTGTAATTCTGCCTTTCAAATAAATAAATAAATCCTTTTTAAAAAAGTGAAGGAGGAGGAGTAAGAAGAAGAGGAGAAGGAATGGAAAGAGAGGGCTTCACTTGAGAGGCTACTGAGAAACTTTTAAAAAAAGCTACATTTTTCCCGATGTGGGTCACCCTCAATTTAACATGAGTATTTTCTCCAAAGAAACTACTTATTTTATGAGCCCCAGTGTACCACCCATGGTCTGCCACAGAACTTGAATCATGCACTGTGTCTTCTCACCAAATTCAAATTACATGCATAGTATTTGGCTTAGCTGTTTAACAATAACAAAAAAATATCGTAAGTTAACAATTCAAATTCATGGGTGGAGACTCACTTTCCTTAGAAACAATTCTTAAGAGAGGATTCCAAACATATGGCCACCAACCTAACCCACTCCCTGACTCCACGCCAGGGCCGGTCCTGGAATTGCTTCCTGGTTTTGCCTCTGTAAACTGAGGACCGGAACCGACTCCCTGGGGCCATTGGAAGGACTTGGAAGGGTTCAGAGAGAGAGATCTGAGAGAAGCGCCCGCTGCCAAGGGCGGGTTGTGTATGTGCCAGGCATGTGGCTGCAGGGTGCGACCAGTAAGGACGGAGGGAAATGAATGCATAACTGAGAAAGAGACAGCGCCTGCAGGGTTGCTGGAGAAAGGGAGGGAAGACAGGGGACAGAGACAGCAGCAGCTGCTGGGCTGCTAGACGGCCACTGTGTGCATGACGAAGTGAGTGGCTTCAGATCCGGGTGCCGGGGACACCGACTTCTTTCTGGAGAGAGTCCCGAGTTCTTTCATGCACGCACCCGTGGGGGTGCAGCGGTTGACTCAGTGTCTGGCCTGGGCATCCCAGGGAGAACGGGGGAGGCTGTGTCCAGACACTGCAGTGGAAACGGGTAGGCTGAGCACTGCAGGTGCTGCATGTGAGACTAGAGGACGGGGTGTGGGGTACCTCTTTTTCTGGATGTCTTTACTTTCTTAAAATTATTTGAAATGGGGGCTGGCGTTGTGGTACAGCAGGTTAGAATGCCACCTGTGGGGCCGGTGCTGTGGTGCATAGCAGGTAAAGCCACTGCCTGCTGTGCCGGCATCCCATATGGGTGCCAGTTCGAGTCCCAGCTGCTCCACTTCCGATCCAGCTCTCTGCTATGGCCTGGGAAAGCAGTGGAAGATGGTCCAAGTGCTTGGGCCCCTGCACCCATGTAGGAAACCCAAAATAAATTCCTGGCTTCTGACTGCAGCTCCGGCAATTGCGGCCAACTGGGGAGTGAACCAGCAAATGGAAGATCTGTGTGTGTGTGTGTGTGTAACTCTGACTTTCAAATAAATAAATATTTACAAAAATGCAGCCTGCAATGCCGGAGTCCATATGAGCACCAGTTGGAATCTCAGCTGCTCCATTTCTGATCTAGCTCCCCGCTGATGCCCCTGGGAAAGCAGTGGTTAGGCGCCTGCCACCCACAGGGATGACCTGGGTGGAGCTCCTGGCTTCTGGGTTTGGCCTGGCCCAGCCCCGGCTGTTGCAGCCATTTGAGGAGTGAACCAGCAGAAAGAATATTGTCTCTCTCCACGCCCAACCACCACCACCCCGTCTCTTTAACTCTTTCAACTAAATAAACAAATCTTTTTTAAATTTTTATTTGAACAGCTGAGAGACACAGAAAGACTACCCCAGTCCCCAATCTGCTGGTTACTTCTCCAAATGTCTGCAATGGCTAGGGCTAGGCCAAGTTGGAGCCAGGAGCTAAATCCAGGTCTCCCATCTGGGTGGCAGGGACTCAACTGCTTGGGCCATCTTCTGCTGCGTTGCCAGGCACAGTAGTGGGAGCTAGATCAGAAGCAAAGCAGCTGGGATTCAATCTGGCACTCTAATAGGGGATGCTGGCATCTCGGGCAGCAGCTTAACCCTACTAAAGCCACAATGCCCGGCCCCGAGCTACCATTTGTATTGCTATACAAGGGTACTTCAAAATGTCTGTAGAATGTGGAATTAAAATAAAAGTTTATTTTGGTGCAAAACAAATATTGAGAGCCATACATAATGGGGGGGGGGGCAGATGTCGTGGCCCAGCAGGTTAAACTGACCCTAGGATGCACACATTCCATATCTGAATGCTGGTTCAAATCCCGGCTACTCTGCTTTCTACCCAGCTTCCTGCTAGTACACCCTGGGAGTAGATGATGCTCAAGTCCTTGGGCCCCTGCCACCCATGTGGGAGTCCTGGATGCAGTTCCTGACTCCTGCTTTCAGCCTGGCCCAGGCCTGACTGTTGTGGGCATCTGGGGAGTGAACCAGTAGATGGAAGATCTCTCTCCCCGTTGCTTTGCCTTTCTAGTAGGTGAAAATGCATAATAAACTTGTAAAAAAAATTCATGAAAATGTGTATTATGAAAAAGCTGTGCATGGATTTAAAACATATTTTGCACAAAACATATTTGTATAAAACATGTTTTATTTGATAGAGTTACACAGAGAAAGAAGGAGAGGCAGAGAGATCTTTTTTGTTTTGTTTTGTTTTTTGACAGGCAGAGTGGACAGTGAGAGAGAGAGACAGAGAGAAAGGTCTTCCTTTTGCTGTTGGTTCACCCTCCAATGGCTGCTGCGGCCGGCGCACAGCGCTGATCTGATGGCAGGAGCCAGGTACTTATCCTGGTCTCCCATGGGGTGCAGGGCCCAAGTACTCGGGCCATCCTCCACTGCACTCCCGGGCCACAGCAGAGAGCTGGCCTGGAAGAGGGGCAACCGGGACAGAATCCGGCGCCCCCACCGGGACTAGAACCCGGTGTGCTGGCGCTGCAAGGCGGAGGATTAGCCTAGTGAGCCGCAGCGCCGGCCTGAGAGAGGTCTTCCATCCACTGGTTCACTCCCCAATTGGCTGCAATGGCTGGAGCTGCGCTGATTTGCAGCCAGGAGCTTCTTCCGGATCTCCCACGCGGGTGTAGGGGCCCAAGGACTTGGGACAGCTTCTACTTCTTTCCCAGGCCGTAGCAGAGAGCTAGATCGGAAGAGGAGCAGCCGGGACTCGAACCGGCGTCTATATGGGATGCCAGCACTGCAGGCAGTGGCTTTACCTGCTACGCCACAGTGCCGGCCCCCAAAATAAACTTTTAATTCCACTTTGGCCCAAAGTTTTTGAAGTAGTCTCCTACTAATGCCTTGTCATCTTAAACCTACGAGCACTGTGCTCTGTACTATCTGCCGGGGGTTCCCACTCACTAATTCTCCCCCAGCCTTAGGGTCAACCCCACAGCTGGTCCTGGGGTCTGCATGGTAACCAACAAGGTCTCTCTTTAGGGAGAGACCCTGGAGATTTAGACACTCAGTTTACCTAAGTAGACTCCCACAGGCTGTTCTTCATACGTGAATGAACGAGCAGTCGATCAGGCAGAAGGGTGGAGCCTCAGAAGCAGTAAGTGGTGCCAGCTCACGTGTTCCAGTGGCAGAGATGCTGGGAGATCCTTGCATGTTCCTTTTTAATCAAGTCGCTTCGTATTTAATTGAACACCTACTATGTGCCAAGTGGCTGGAGAAGAAAAAAGGCATGGTCCTTATCTCTGAGACTCAGCTCACACACAGGTGCAGTGTGGGTGACTGCACGAGTCCGTCGTCTTGGCCCAGGTCGGGAAGGTAGGAATATTGGAGCTACAGATATTCATGGCTACTTAGAAATTATCAAGGAAGGGGTGTGTTTTGAAGCTGAGGAGAGACTGGCTTAGAATTAGGTTGGCCGGGGTAGGCATTTGGCACAGTGGTTAAGATATTGCTTGGGGCCGGTGCTATGGCTCAGTAGGTTACTCCACCTCCTGCAGTGCTGGCATCCCATACCTGCGCTGGTTCGAGTCCCGGCTGCTCCTCTTGCGATCCAGCTCTCTGCTATGGCCTGGGCAAGTAGTGGAAGATGGCCCAAGTCCTTCGGCCCCTGCACCTGTATGGGGGACACAGAAGAAGCTCCTGGTTCCTGGCTTCAGATCGGCGCAGCTCCGACTGTTGTGGCCATTTGGGGAGTGAACCAGCGGATGCAGGACCTCTCTCTCTCTACTTCCCAAATAAAATATATGAAATCTTTTTTTTTTTTTAAAGTAAAAATGATGCTGCTTGGGGTGCCTCACATTCCATACCTGAGTTCCTGGGATAGAGTCCCACCTCCACTTTTTTTTTTTTTTTTAAGATTTTAATTATTTGACAGGTAGAGTTACAGACAGTGAGAGACAGAGAGAGAGAGAGATCTTCCCACCACTGGTTCACTCCCCAAACGGCCGAAACAGTCAGATGCCGGAACTATGCTGGTCCGAAGGCAGGAGCCAGGCGCCTCCTCCCAGTCTCCCATGCAGGTGCAGGGACCCAAGCACTTGGGCCATCCTTCACTGCCCTCCCAGGCCACAGCAGAGAGATGGACAGGAAGAGGAGCAACCGAGACAAGAACCCGGCACCCACATGAGATGCCGGTGCCGCAGGCAGAGGATGAACCAAGTGCGCCACGGTGGTCTCCCACCTCCACTTCTGGTCCAGCTTCCTGCTAAGGCAGACCCTGGGAGGCAGCCCGTTGATGACCCTAGTGCTGGGTCTCTGCCACTTCCGTGGGAGACCCAGATTGAGTTCTTGGCTCCTGGCGTCAGCCCCGTCTGTCTCTGGCTGTTGTGGGCATTGTGTGTGTGTGTGGGGGGGGGGGGGTGACTCAAAGAATGTGAGATAGGCCGGCGCCGCAGCTCACTAGGCTAATCCTCCGCCTAGCGGCGCAGGCACACCGGGTTCTAGTCCTGGTTGGGGCGCCGGATTCTGTCCCGGTTGCCCCTCTTCCAGGCCAGCCCTCTGCTGTGGCCAGGGAGTGCAGTGGAGGATGGCCCAGGTGCTTGGGCCCTGCACCCCATGGGAGACCAGGAAAAGCACCTGGCTCCTGGCTCCTGCCATCGGATCAGCGCGGTGCGCCGGCCGCAGCGCACCGGCCGCGGCGGCCATTGGAGGGTGAACCAACGGCAAAGGAAGACCTTTCTCTCTCTCTCTCTCTCTCTCTCTCACTGTCCACTCTGCCTGTCAAAAAAAAAAAAAAAAAAAAAAAAAAAAAAAAAAAAAAAGAATGTGAGATAGCTCTTCTCTCTCTGCCTTTCAAATAAACTTAAATAATAGCAGTAATAAAACATTTTACGTAGGCTGTCCAGTCGGAGCCCAGGACAACCAATGAAGACAGCTTTGCATAGAATCAAATCCTCCACCCACCCCAAGCAGCTTCTGCAGGTGCACCCAGCAGTCAGCTCGGCTTTGGGTCTAGCTGCGTTTAGTAATAATGATACGCGCACAGTGCCAAGCGCTTGCAATACCACACTGCGTGCAAGTCTCACAACAGCTCCGGAAAGCACGCCCTTCACGGTTGCTGTTGTCCCCAAGACACAGAGGCGCGCAGAGGCCAAGCCGAGGGAGCCTGCCCAGGCAAGCCGGTAAAGCGGGTTCCCAGCACCGCTGCGCTCTGTGCGGGCACGTGCAGGGCCTGGCGCCGCTCAGGCTGGGACCAGGGGGACGCAGCGCCTTGGGGACGTAGTGCACCCAGGGGGCGAGTGGCCCAAGTGTGAGGGGCGCCTGTCTTCTTCCCGCTCACCGAAACCAGGCAACGACCACCTGGACTCCCTCCTTCAACGCAGGAGCGAACTCGGGCCCAAGGAACAGTAGGTCCCGCGTCCTGAGCCACCCCCACGCCCATGGACACCAGTCGGCCCCCCAGCCAGCGCCCACGCGGGCCCCTCGGAAGCGCTCAGCCCGGGCGCGCCAGGCTGCGGCCGCTCCGTGCAGGCGCTCGCTCGGGCCACACACGGCGTTCTGCACACCCATCCGTGCACCCAGCTGCCCGTGGCCGCGCGCCCCACGCCGCGCGCCCGCAGCGCGCGCGGGGCTGGGCGGGGCCGGGGCTGGGCGGGGCGCGGCGGCCGCGGCCTCATTTCCTCGCGCGCGCCGGAAGTGGCCGTTCTCGCGCCGCGGCGCGCCCGGAGGCTGGGGCGGCTGAGGCGGCTGAGGCGGCCGGGGCGGCCCCGGAGCGCTGGGCGCTGCCCGCGGCGGGGGCCCGCGGCCGCGAGGAGGCGGCGGCGGCCCCGGTGCGCGCGGCCGGCGAGCGCGGTGAGTACTCGGCCCTCGCGGCCTCGCCCGCTCGGGGCTGCGGGGCTGGGACCGGGGGGCTGCCGCGGCTAGTCGGGGTCACCTCAGACGAGCCCCGGCTAAGGGGGCCTGGGTGCGCGGCCGGCGCCCGGCGGGCTGCCGAGGCGCCGCGGGCTTCTTCCTGCCGGAGGCCGCCCCGGGTTGCGTGCCCGTGTTTTCTAAATCATCTTTTGCAAAAAGATTCCACTGCGCCTCTCAGTGGGTAAACTTTTTTTTTTTTATAACCCCGGCGGCTGTCAGCTCCTGGTTTAGTTAACATCGGTCTCTCTGACAGCCGACCGCAGCCCAGCGGGGACGCGGGGGCTGCGGGCTGCGGGGCCCGGGCTGCGGGGGGCTCCGCCTGGAGGCGCCGGTGGCCCGGGAGGGATTGGTCAGCGCCGCGGCGGTGCTCCTGCCCGCGCTGGCAATGCGGTGCCGGAGCTGAAGCTGTTTTTAAAGCCCTTGAGTCGTCTTAGAGATGTTTTCTAGCTCTTGGGGCTGCCTCGAAATGCTTTTGGAAACGTGCAATTAAGGAGAAGAAAAGTTGATCTGGATGCAAAAAAAAAAAAAAAAAAAAAAAATCTTGAGATCCGTGCAGGCGACGTGGTGACAGTCGGCTGACATTGACTAGGCGCGGCGGTGGAGTGAGCCTTGCCTTTTTCATGTGCTGAAAACGGTGCTTGGCTCTTAGGAAGTGAAAAACCCGGTGTCTTCTGACCGAGAACGTTCGTTTTGTGGGATTGTTAGGGTGCTACACGGTTGTCACTGGCAAAAAGAATGCAAACAGGGTGTCCACGGTGTGTGGCCCGGAATCCATGCCCAACGTGAATTTTGGCCCAAAGAAGCCCTGTTCCAGTGCAGACAGTTTGGAAATTACATTTTTCCCCTTAACTTTGGTTGAGACGTAAAACACACGTGAAGTCCACAAGTGCATACGTCTCAGTTATACAGGTCAATGAATTTTTACAGATTTATCACCTTGTGTCACCACCAGTTTCGTCAGAGTACAACTAGAATAGCTCCAGGATTCCAAGAGTTCCTCTCTGCTTCAGCTGGATTCTGCCCCTGCTCCCGAGTCTGGATCCCGAGTTCTCACATCACTGATGAGTTTTGTCGGCTTGAGCTTCGTATTAGTGGAAACATTGCCTTTATTGCTTGTGCATTCCAGCCGTATCGCATGGTTTGGCATCCTGTATGCATATCATGATTTGCTCTCAGTAGTTCTTTATTTTTTACTTCCCTGTAACCTTCCGTTGCAATATACGTGGCTGCTTTTTTGTTGATGTATATTCCTATGGGTCCTTGCCACCCAAGTGAGAGGCCTGGATTAGATTCCCAGCTCCCAGTTTTGGCTCTGTTGGGGACATTAAGGGAGTGAACCAGAATATGGAAGGATCTCTCCTCCTCTCTCTGTCTCCAACTCCCCTCCCCCAATAATTTTTAAAAATATGTATTTTGGATATTAACATTCTGATGCACATCTGTATACATTTCTCTCAGCATAAAGTAGGTGGAAAATTGCATTTTAACCAAGTCTTCCTTTTTTAAAAAATGTAGTAAGGTTTTTATTCTAACTAATACAACATGAAAGGTTGGCAGAAAGCAAAAACGGTTATGAGTTCAAGACTTCAGTGATTCATTACTGTGTTATTTGCCTCTTGGGTCCCACATGTGTGACAGTCTTCTAACAGACTATCTTTACTTAACTGTGTGTTACACAAGTCTGTTGGAACTGGTTCTGCAGTTTGGTGTAACAGGTAGGAACTGTGTTACTCAAGTTAGTGGTTGTTAGGGGAAACAAAACAGGGAAATGACTAAAAATGAATCAAAGAATCACGGGATTGCAAGACCAGGAACTTATATAGACAAGGGCTGTAAACAATAGTCATATCCCAAGATCTCAATATCTCAATTTTACTCATACATTAATTTTTTAATACACTATATATTAGCTACCCTAAGTTAGATGAAATGTGATATTTGCCTTTTTTGGTCTGGCTTATTTCACTAAGCATAATGATCTCCTGTTGCATCCATTTTGTTGCAAAAGTCAAGATTTCATTCTTTTTATGGCTAAGTAGTATTCCATCATGTATATATGCCATATATTCTTTATCCAGTCATCAACTGATAGACATCTAGGTTGATTCCATATTTTAGCTATTGTGAGTTGAGCTGCTATAAACATGGGGGTATAGGTAACTCATGCTGATTTCATTTCTTTTGCATATATTTCCGGGGTGGGATATCTGGGTCATATGATAGATATATTTTTAGTTTTCTGAGAAATCTCCATTCTGTCTTCAATAATGGTTGTACCAGTTTACATTCCAATGAACAGTGTATTAGGGTACCTTTTTCTTCACATCCTTGTCAGCATTTATTGTTTTGATTTTTGGATGATAACTGTTCTAACTGGGATGAAGTGAAATCTTGTTGTGGTTCTTAATTGCATTCCCCTCAATGCTAGTCATCCTAAGCATTTTTTTTTTTTCATGTGTCTATTGGCCATTTGTATTTCAGGGGAGCCAGCATTGTGGTGTACCAGTTTAAACTGCCACCTGCAACACCAGCATCCCATATGGGTGCTGGCTTGAGTCCCAGCTGATCCACTTCCAATCCACCCCCTAATTAATGTACCTGGGAAAGCAGTAGGTGATGGCCCAAGTCCTTGGGCCACTGAATCCATGTGGGATACACAGAAGAAGCTCCTGGCTCCTGGCTTTGATATGGCCCAACCCTGGGTGTGGTGGCCTTTTGAGAATAAACCAACAGTTGGAATATTTCTTTCTCTCTGTAACTCTGCCTTTCAAATAAATAATCTTTAAAAAAAAAAAAAACAGGGAGAAAAGTGCCTGTTCATGTTTTTTGCCCATTTCTTTTTTGCTAATATAAAGAAAACAGATTTCAAGTATTTCATAATACAATTCTAAAAACATAATGATACTTCCCCTTCCCCCCTCCATCTCTCCTTCCCTTTCTCTATTTCTTAACTAGATTGGTTGTTTTGTTGTTGTTGTTTCTTGAGTTCTTTATGTATTCTGGATAGTAATCCTTTATCAGATATATAGTTTGCAAATCTTCCATTCTATTGGTTGCCTCTTTTTTGAGTGTTTCCTCTGTGCTTTCAGCTGTGCTGAAGCTTCTTAGCTTGAAGTAATCCCATTTGTCTGTTTTTGTTTTTATTGCTTGTGCTTCTGGGGTCTTATCCATGAAGCCTTTGCTTAGGCCAATGTCTTGCAGCATTTCCCCTATGTTTTCCTCTAGTAACTTGATGGTTTCAGGTCTTAGGTTTAGCTCCTTGGTTTGTTATGAGTTGATTTTTGTATAGGGTGTTAGGTAGGGGTCTTGTTTAATATGTCTGCATGCAAAGTTCCAATTTTCCCAGCACTATTTGTTGAAGATGCTGTCCTTTCTCCAGGGAGTGATTTCAGCTCATTTGTTAAAGATCAGTTGGTTGTAGATATGTGGATTAATTTCTGGGGTGTCTATGCTGTTCTGTTGTTTCACATGTTTTATTTTTGTGCCAGTACCAGGATGTTTTGATTATAACAACCCTGTAGTATGTCTTGAAATTTGATATTGTATTGCCTTTGGCTTTGTTTTTATTGCCTTTGTTTTATTGCTTTGGTTATTTGTGGTCTCTTGTGTTTCCATGCGAATTTTATGGTCATTTTTTCTGGATCTGAGAAGCATTGATATTTTGATTGGGATTGCATTGAATCTGTAAATTGGTTTTTTGATGGACATTTTGATGATAATTCCTCCAATTGACAAATGTGGAAGATCTTTCCATTTTTTTATATGTGTCTTCTTCTTTTTCTTCCCTTAATATTTCATAATTTTCATTGTGGAAGGAAGACCTTTCTGTCTCTCTCACTGTCTAACTCTATCTGTCAAATAAATTTAAAAAAAGCATAATTTTCGTTGTGGGATCCTTCACATTCCAAGGATTTAAAAAAAATTTAAAGATTTATTTATTCTTTTGAGAAGCAGAGTTACAGAGAGAGAGATCGTCCATCCACTGGTCCACTCCCAAATGGCTGCAATGGCCAGAGTTGTGCCAAGTTGAAGTCGGGAGCCAGGAGCTTCCTCCACGTTTCCCACGAGGGTGCAGGGGCCCAAGCACCCGGGCCATCCCCCACTGCCCTCCAAGACCATCAGCAGGGAGCTGGACCCGAAGTGGAGCAGCCAGAACTCAAGCCAGTGTCCATATAGGATGCTGGTGCTGCAGGTGGAGGCTTAATCCACTACATCACAGTGCTGGCCCCTTAAAATGTTTTATAGCTATTGTGAATGGGGCTGATCTTGGAAGTTCTTTTTGTCAGAGCATTGTTACTATACGAATGCTGTTTTTTAAAAAGATTTTATTTATTTATTTCAAAGGTAGAATTACAGAGAGAGGGGAGAGACAGAGAGACTCTTCCATCTGCTGGTTCACTTCCCAGATGTGAATGGCCAGGGCTGTGCCAGGCCGAAGCCAGGAGCTTCTTCTGGGTCTCCCACGTGGGTGCAGGGACCTAGGGACTTGGCCCATTGTTTGCTGCTTTCCCAGGTTCATTAGCAGGGAGCTGGATCAGAAGCAAAGCAGCTGGAACTCACTGGTGTCCATATGGGATGCCTGAGTCGCAGGTCATTACTTGCCCTGCTGTACCACAGCTCTGGCCCTGCAACTTTGCTGAATTCTTAGTGGAGTCTTTTACTTCCCCTGTATAGGGGATCATGTCATCTTCAAACAGGGCTAATTTGACTTCCTTGTTTCCAATTAAGAACTATCTTCCCAGCCCCCAGTGAATTAAAGACCTCTCACCAGGTCCACTTCTAAGACACCACAATTAGATCAAGTCTCCACCCTTAATCCATCAGCTGTCTTCATAACACTAGGGGTTAAGTGATTGCATGAGTTGGGGAGACGTCTTGTCCAATCCGTAACAGTTACAGCTGTGAGTTTGCTGCAGCACAGAGCTGTCCACAGGTACTGAGATACTAGTTTATTTATTTTTAAAGATTTATTTATTTACTTGAAAGAGTTACACAGAGAGAGAAGGAGAGGTAGAGAGGCAGAGAGCGAGAGAGGGAGAGGGAGGGAGGGAGAGGGAAGGAGGTCTTCCATCCAGTGGTTCACTCCCCAGATGGCCACAAGGGCCGGAGCTGCACTGATCCAAAGCCAGGAACCAGGAACTTCTGGGTCTCCCAGCGGGTACAGGGGCCCAAGGACTTGGGCCATCTTCTACTGCTTGCCCAGGCCATAGCAGAGAGCTGGATGGGAAGTGAAGCAGCCAGGACTCGAACCAATGCCCATATGGGATGCCGGCACTGCAGGCGGCGACTTTACCTGCTATGCCACAGCACTGGCCCCATACTAGTATACTTATAATGTGAATAGACAAAATCATTAAATGTTTTTTGGGAAAACTGCATGTAGAAGCCCAAAACTAAACAGATACAAGAAATAAGCACTGATGCTATGGAGTTAATGTAGGAAACTGAAGAAAACTTTAAAATAAATATCCGTTTCCTCAAATTTTGCAGCATATCGTATCTATTGAACACATATAGGCTACCATGAAAAAAAGCAGTCAGTTCTTGAATTTGAAGCATAAAAAGTAGTAGTGAGTGTTGTGGCCCAGCAGGTGGGGCTGCCACCTGCATCCCAGTCTGAGTGCCTGTTTGAGTCCTGGGTACTGTACGTCCAATCCAGTTTTCCTGCTAATGTATCCTGGGAGGCAGCCCACATGAGAGACCTAGGTAGAGTTCCTGGCTGCTGCCTGCAGCCTTGCCCAACCCTGGCTGCCGCTGGCATTGTTTTGTGGAGTGCGAAATAATACTGACACTCACTGCGCACTTAATGCTTGTCAGATTTTACTCGAGTGATTTTTAGAGTGACGCCCTGGGGCAGACTCTAATGATCCACCCTCTACACGAGGAAGCTGAAGCTTGTGGAGAAATTAGGGGACGTGTCTGTAATGAAGACCTAGGAAATGGTAGAGCGGATAATTGAATGTAGGCCGTCTGACTCCTGAGTCTATTATTCAGGCAAGACAAAGTGAGAAGAGGATCTGCAGCCTGTTAACACCATCTTACAGGTATTGTCTGTGTCCACATACAACGACCTGCAGTTTTACCCTTTCTCCTATGGGAAGATATTATGTAGCTTTTATGCTTATTCTGCTGCTACCTATAATACTAGTAAATGTCTGGTGCTGGCGACTTTAGGTACTGGTATGAACATTTATGTAGTAGGGAATCTTAAAAGTGGGAGTAGGAATTGCTGGATTAAAGGGCGCATGCATTTATATAAACTTGGCCCTCTTAAAGGTTGTGTATATGTACTCATGTTTATCGTATAGTCAGTGGAGTCATAACACGTTGGAAGGAACATTGGCTATCCAGGTAATGGATATTGTGTCCAGTTTACAGGGCGGTCAAGTAGGTGTCATACTTGGCCATGTGAATTGTCTTCACTTTGCCACAGTCGCGCACATTTGTCTGCTTTATCTATAATGGCATCGTGACTATTACTGCCATTTGTTTTGCTGAAATCCAGGCCCCATGAGTACAGTTTTCCCCCAGAAACATCTTATCAAAAACATCATCTATTATTCTTGGTACCCAACATGGTGCCTGAAAAACAGTAGGTACTCAGGTGGCTTCTGGTGCTCAGTACTTTTCTTAAAAGTTTCCTTTTTTTAAGTAATTAATTTATTTGAAAGAGAGAGAGTGAGATCTTGCATCTGCTGATTTGCTCCTCAAATGGCCCAACAACAGGGCTGGTCCAGGCCAAAGACAGGAGCCTGTGAGGACCACCTCACTGGTGGCAGGGACCCAAGTACTTAGCCATTGTCTGCTGCCTTCCCAGGCTCATTAGCAGGACCCTGGATCAGAAGGGAGGAGGAGCCAGGACTCAGAATGGCCCTCCAGTAGACAGATGTTGACTGGTTTACTTTCTGTCACTGCAGTTTACCTTGTATTTTATCGAATTTCATATAAATGGAATCACAGAATGTGTGTGTGTGTGTGTGTGTGTGTGTGTGTGTTTTGACAGGCAGAGTAGACAGTGAGAGAGAGAAAGGTCTTCCTTTTTCCGTTGGTTCACCCCCCAATGGCCGCTGCGGCTGGTGCACCGTGCTGATCCATAGCCAAGAACCAGGTGCTTCTCCTGGTCTCCCATAGGGTGCAGGGCCCAAGTACCTGGGCCATCCTCCACTGCACTCCCGGGCCACAGCAGAGAGCTGGCCTGGAAGAGGGGCAACCGGGACAGAATCCGGTGCCCCGACTGGGACTAGAACCCCGGGGTGCCGGCACTACAGGTGGAGGATTAGCCTAGTGATCTGCGGCGCTGGCCAGAATGTGTACTCTTTTGTTGCTGGCTTCTATCAGAGTAATTACTGAGGTTCATTCATTTTGTAGCGTGTGTCGGGTTTATTCCTTTTTATAGCTGAGTAGTGCTCCTTTGCATGTTTATTCAATACTTTGTTTTTCCCTTCTGCTAGATATTAGGTTGTTTTTGCTTTTGAACCATTACATATAAAGCTGCTATAAACATTTATGCAGAGGTCTCTATTTTTTAAAGTATAAATTTAAAAAGAAAATTATTTTATTTGAAAGGCAGAGTTAGAGAGAGATCAATTGACCTTACATCTGCTGGTTCACTCCCCCAGGTGGCCACACTGGCTGGGGCTGAGCCACACCAAAGCCAGGAGTCTGAAACCCCACCCACTGCTCCCATGTCGGGGGCAGGGGTGCAAGCACTTGGGCCATCTGCTGCTGCTATTCCAGATGCACTAGCAGGGAGCTGATGGGAAGTGGAGCAGTGAGAACCAGAACCAGCACTCACGTGAGGCCAGCATCACAGGTGGCAGCTTACCGCACCACACCACCACATCAGCCCATGGTTTGTGTTGTTAAGAGAAGAACTGAGGCACAATGAAATTCTAAAGAGCAGTATTTCATCAGTTCATGAATCGGGCTGCACCAAACTGAGAGGGATTGGAACTCCACTAAGAAAATAAGGGAAGCCTTTTTTTTTTTTTTCCTTAAACAGGGTAAACAAGAAAGCAAAACAAACAAACAAAAGCTAGAAGCCATTCGAAAGTTACTAGTTACATAAGGGGTAATAGTATCCTTTATTGCAGTAAGTTAGCTGGCAGCTTCTGGGTGGTTAAAGTTAAGTTTTCTTTTTCTTTGGCCCAGGTGAGGCTTCACGTGTGTCTGCAAGTGGCTCAGGTTAAGTTTTGCTCATGTTTACACAGTAAGCAAGGTCAGGGATGCCTTCACAGCTTCATAGACTTTGCCTGTTTAGGGGATTTGCAGCCCTAGTCTCCATTTTATTTCATTTCAGTAGTAGAACGTGTGATTTCATTCCTCTTGGGTATGTATGTACCAAGGAGTGCACTGGCTGGACTGGAGGGTAGGCCTATATTTTAACTTGTTCAGGGACTGCAAAGCTATTTACATTTTCTCCAGCAGCATAAGAAAGTTCTGGTTCTTCTACATTGTCACCAAGACTTGTTGTAGTCATTCTTTTTAATTTTAGCAATTTTGCATGGTGGTATTTCCCTGTGATTTACTTTTTCATTTCCCTACTGACTAGCAACGTTTAGCATCTTTTTCAGGTATTTATTTGAAGTGTTCAGCTCTTTTAACATTTTGCTAGTCTCCAGGTCCATTACTGTCCTAATTTTTTCTTTAAAAAAAAAAAGTGTTTATTTGAAAGAGTTACAGAGAGAGAGAGAGAGAGAGCAAGACACAGAGAGAGGGATCTTCCATCCACTGATTCACTGCCTAGATGACTATAACAGCCAAGGCTAGGCCAGGCCAAAGCCAGGAGTCAGGAGCCAGGAGCTTCCTCTCTGTCTCCTACTTGGGTGGCTGGGGCCCAAAACCTAGGCCATTCTCCATTGCTTTGTCCAGGCCATTAGCAGGGAGCTGGATTAGAAGTAGATTATCTGGGACTTGAACCAGCACCCATGGGATGCCAGCATTGCAGGTGGCAGCTTTACCCACTTCACCACAATGCTGACCCCAGCTTTTCATTATTTTAGCAATGTCTTTCACAGAGCACAAATTACTAGATTTTTAAAGATTTATTTATTTGAAATGCAGAGTTAAGAGAGGCAGAGAGAGAGAGAGGGAGAGAGAGAGGTTTTCCATCTGCTGGTTCACTCCCCAGATGGCCGCAACTGCCAGAGCCGAGCTAATTTGAAGCCAGGAGCCAGGAACTTCTTCCATGTCTCCCATGCAGGTGCAGGGGCCCAAGGACTTGGGCCATCTTCTACGGCTTTCCCAGGCCATAGCAGAGAGCTGGATCGGAAGTGGACCAGGTGGATCTTGAACTGGGGGATGCCGGCATTGTAGGCAGTGGCTTTACCCACTAGGCCATGGTGCCACTCCTCAAATTACTAATTTTGATGCAGTCCAATTTATCAGTTGATCTAAGAAACCTTTGCCTGACTGAAGGTCACAAAAATTTTATCTATGCTTTGAGTTGTGTGTTTCTAAGTTTTCCATTTAGATCTTTAATTCATGTTGAATTATATCCTAGTGGCTGTGAAGTGTTACCTCATTGTGCTTTTGATTTGCATTTCCCTATTGGCTAATGATGTTAAGCATCTTTTCCTGTACTTATAGGCCATTTGTGTATCTTTAGAGAAATTTCTATTCAGATTCTTGCCCACTGAGTTATTTGTCTTTTTTTGTGTGTTGAGTTGTGAGAGTTCTTTTTATACACTAAGCATGAGACTCAGATACCTGATTTATACATACTTTCTCCCATTCTGTGGATTGTCTTTTCATCTTCTTCCTGATGTGCTTTGCTGCACAAAAGTCTTAAATTTTGAAGTCCAATTTACATATTTTGTATTTAGTCTTTTGATGTCATATCTAAAAAATACTGTCTAATCTCAGATCATAAAGATTTACACTTACATTCTGTTGTAGGAGTTTTATAGTTGTAGTTCTTAAATTCACATCTTTGGCCCAGTTTGATCTAACTTTTTAATATGATATTAAAGTACGGTATGAAGTAGGCATCTAATTTTATTCTTTTGCCTATAAATATGGAATTGTCCCAGCACTGTTTATTGAAAAGACTTATTTCTCTCATTGAATTGCTTTGCTACTCATGTTGAGATCAGTTGAACATAAATGCTAACTATGGTTCATTCCTGGGCTTGATTTTCTGTTCCATTGATCTTTTTTTTTTTTTTTTTTTTTTTTTGACAGGCAGAGTGGACAGTGAGAGAGAGAGAGAGAGAGAGAGAGAGAGAAAGGTCTTCCTTTGCCGTTGGTTTACCCTCCAATGGCCGCCGCGGCTGGCGCGCTGCAGCCGGCGCACTGCGCTGATCCGATGGCAGGAGCCAGGTGCCTTTCCTGGTCTCCCATGGGGTGCAGGGCCCAAGCACCTGGGCCATCCTCCACTGCACTCCCGGGCCACAGCAGAGAGCTGGCCTGGAAGAGGGGCAGCTGGGACAGAATCCGGCGCCCCAACCGGGACTGGAACCTGGTGTGCCAGCGCAGCTAGGTGGAGGATTAGCCTAGTGAGCCACGGCGCCGGCCATGTTCCATTGATCTTTGTGTCTGTCCTTATACCATTCCATGGTGTCTTGATTACTTATGACTTTAAGGTAGTATTTTTTTCTTTTTTTTTTTTTTTAATTTTTTACATTTATTTGACAGGTAGAGTTATTGACTGTGAGAGAGAGACAGAGAAAGGTCCTCCTTCCGTTGGTTCACTCCCCAAATGGCCGCTATGTCCGGTGTTGTGCCGATCTGAAGCCAGGAGCCAGGTGCTTCTTCCTGGTCTGCCATGTGGGTGCAGGGGCCCAAGCACTTGGACCATCCTCCACTGCACTCATGGGCAACAGCAGAGAGCTGGACTGGAAGAGGGGCAACCAGGACTAGAACCTGGTGCCCATATGGGATGCTGGCGCCGCAGGCGGAAGATTAACCAAGTGAGCCATGGCACTGGCCCAGTTGTTTTTTTTTTTTTTTTTTAAGATTTATTTTTATTTATTTGAAAGAGTTACAGAGAGAGGTAGAGACACAGAGAGAGGTTTCCATCCGCTGGTTCACCCCCATATGGCTGCAATGGCCAGAGCTGCACCGATCTGAAGCCAGGAGCCAGGAGCTTCTTCTGGGTCTCCCACACTGGTGCAGGGGCCCAAGAACTTGAGCCATCTTCTGCTGCTTTCTCAGGCCATAGTAGAGAGCTGGATCAGAAGAGGAGCAGCCGGGACTAGAACTGGCGCCCATGTGGGATGCCAGCGCTTCAGGCCAGGGCTTTAACCTGCTGCACCACAGCGCCAGCCCCTGAGGTAGTTTTTTAAATAGGGACCTGTGAGCCTTTCAGTTTTGTTTTTCACATTCAATATTGCTTTGGCTAATTTGGATTTCTTGAATTTCTATATGAGTTTTAGGATCAGTTTGTCATCTCTGCAAAGAAATCAACTGGAGTTTTAAAGAGGATTGCCTTGAATCTGCAGATCAATTTGGAGGGTATTGCCCTCTTTTTTAAAAAAAGATTTGTTTATTTAAGAGGCAGAGTTACAAAGCAAGAGAGACAGAGACAGACAGTGAGAGAGGTCATCTGGTTCACTCCCTAAAGGGTTTCAGCAGCCAGAGCTGGGCTGATCTGAAGCCAGGAGCCAGGAGCTTCCTCCAGGTCTCCCATATGGATAAGGAGCCCAAGCACCTGGGCCATCCTCCTCTGCCTTCCCAGGGCATTAGCAGAGAGCTAGATCAGAAAAGGAGAAGCTGGGACACAAACTGGCGCCCTTATGGGATGCTGGCACCACAGGCCAAAGGCTAGCCTGCTATGCCACGGCACCAGCCCTGGGTATTTCCCTCTTAATAACATTAAGGCCTCCAGTCCATGAGTATGGATGCTTTCCCAGTTGTTTAAATCTTTGGTTTCTTTCAACAGCGTTTAGTTGTCAGAGTACGAATCTTGCACTTCTTGTGCTAAAATCATTCCTGAGGCAGGTGTTTGGTGGCCTTGCAGTTAAGACTCCTGTATTCCACATACAGACCCTGGGAGGCAGCAAGATGGCAGTGATGGCTCAAATACCAGCTTTCTACCACCCCTGTGGAAAACCTACATAGACTTCCTGGCTCACTGGTGCCCTCTCTCAAATAAGTAAAACTTTTTTTTTTTTTTTTTAAACAGGAGAGTGGACAGTGAGAGAGAGAGACAGAGAGAAAGGTCTTCCTTTTTCCGTTGTTTCACCCTCCAGTGGCCGCCGTGGCTGGTGCACCGCGCTGATCCGAAGGCAGGAGCCAAGTGTTTATCCTGGTCTTCCATGGGGTGCAGGGCCCAAGCACTTGGGCCATCCTCCACTGCACTCCCTGGCCACAGCAGAGAGCTGGCCTGGAAGAGGGGCAACCAGGACAGAATCCGGCGACCTGACTGGGACTAGAACCCGGTGTGCTGGTGCTGCTAGGCAGAGGATTAGCCTATTGAGCCGCAGCGCCGCCTTCAAATAAGTAAAACTTTAAAGATACATTTTAAGTATTTTATTCTTTTTGGTACTATATCATAAAGGGAATTGTTTCTTAAAAACTGTGTTTCAGATTGTTCATTATTGACATATGGAAGTATAGTTGTGGTTTTTAAACATTTATATTGTATCTGCACCCTTGCTGAATTCATTTACTAGTTATCATAGAGTTTTGGTGAGTTCCTTGGGGTTTTCTAGATATAAGATCATCATTTATATTAGATATATTTCCTAGATATAAAACCGTATCCTGTACAAGTGAGGATAGTTCTGCTGCTTCCTTTCCGATAAGGATGCCTTTTATTTCACTTTCTTATGGCCCTGGGTAGAACCTCCCCTAGTGCGGTGAGAAATAGAAGTGACAAGAGCAGACATGACTGTCTTATCCCTGACCCAGGGGGAAACATGCAGTCTGCCACCTTTTAAATAGGAAGCTAGCTGTGGATTTTTTTTTTCTGTGTCTACTGAGATGAGCATGCGTGTTTTTTTCTTGTTTTCCTATTGATATTGTGTATTGCATTAATTAAATTTTTTTGACAGAGTTAGACAGTGAGAGAGAGAGAGAGAGAAAGGTCTTCCTTTTGCCATTGGTTCACCCACCCAAATGGCCGCTATGGCTGGCGCTGCGCCGATCCGAAGCCAGGAGCCAGGTGCTTCTTCCATGTCTCCCATGCGGGTACAGGGCCCAAGGACTTGGGCTTCCTCCACTGCACTCCCGGGCCACAGCAGAGAGCTGGACTGGAAGAGGAGCAACCGGGACAGAAACCAGAGTGCTGACATTGAAGGCAGAGGATTAGCCTAGTGAGCCGTGGTGCCGGCCTGCATTAATTAATTTTCAATTGTTAAACTAACTTTGCGTTCCCTGGAATAAATTCCACATAGTTGTATGATCCCCTTTATATGTTACTGGGTTTGATGAGCTAGTGTTTTTTTAAGCAGGGTTTTTGTAGCTATTTATATATGGAATATTGGTCTATAGTTTCCTTTGTTTTTTTTTTTTTTTTAAGATTTATTTATTTATTTGAAAGGCAGAGTCACAGAGAGGCAGAGAAAGGGAGAGAGAGGTCTTCCATCTGCTGATTCACTCCCCAGATGGCCCCAACGGCCAGAGCTGAGCTGATCCGAAGCCAGGAGCGTCTTCCAGGTATCCCACGTGGGTGCAGGGGCACAAGCACTTGGGCCATTTTCCACTACTTTCCCAGGCCATAGCAGGGAGCTGGATTGGAAGTGGAGAAGCTGGGTCTTGAACTGGCGCTGAACTGGCGCCCACATGGGATGCTGGCACTGCAGGCGGCAGCTTTACCCACTATGCCACAGTGCCAGCCGCTGTAGTTTCCTTTTAATGTCTTTGTCTTATCTGGGTATTGGGATAATACTGGCCTCATAGAGTGAGCTGAGAATTATTCCCTCCTCTCCTGTTTCTTGGAAGACTTTGTGAAGAATCACTATTATCTTATTTGAATGTTTGTTAAATCCTACCAGTGAAGTCATCAGGGCCTTGATTTTTCTTTGTGGCTAGTTTTTTTGATCACTAATTCAATCTTTTATTATGGGTCTATTCACATTTAGTATTTGTTTTTGAGTTATTTTCCTTAGTTTGTATCTTTCTGGGAATTTGTGCATTTCATTCAGTTATCTTCTGAAGGAATTTAGACAATAGCAAAATTCTTACAATAATCAGTGTGATTAACATTTTTGATGTTTGTTGCTTTGTGTAGAACTTTATCTGGTGTTTTGCTTCTGCCTAAATGACTTGTAGCACAAATCTAATTATTACTTGTTTTTGCTTTTTATGTCTGAAAAATATTTTGCTTTTGTTTTTCAGAGGTAATTTCTCTGGTTGTAGAATTCTAGGTTGATATATTTTTCCTTAAGTTCTTTGAAGATGTTGATCCATTGTCTTCTCATTTCCATTGTTTCTTAGGGGTAATTTTCTGTCATTACTGTCTTTTATTCCTTGTATGTGATGTGAGCTTTTCATCTGCCTACTTTTAAGATGTTCTTTATCATTATAGAGTTAGAGCAATTTAATTTTCCTGTGCTTTGTTTTATGACTGTTGTATTTGGGGTTGATTGAGCTTCCTCTTTTTTTGTTTTTAAAGATTCATTTATTTATTCCCATTTGGGAAGTGAACCAGCGGATGGAAGATCTGTCTCTGTCTCTCCCTCTCTCTCTGCAGTTCTGCAAATGGCTGCAATGGCCAAAGCCAGGAGCCAGGAGCTTCATCTGGCTCTCCCATGCAGGTGGCAAGAGCTCAAGGGCTCAGGGCCATCCTCTGTTGCTTTTCCCAGACCGTTAGCAGAGAGCTGAATCAAAAGTGAAGCAATGGGACTCAAGCCAGCACCCATATGGGACGCTGGTGCTGCAGGCAGCAGCTTAACCCACTGCCACAGCACTGGCCTGGTTGAGCTTCATAAATCTGTAACAGGGATGAGGAACCTCTGGCCTGCGGGCTGTATAAGGCCTGCAAAATCATTTGATCTGGCCCTGCCAAGGCAACCACAGGCAGGACTCAAAATTCAGTAGATTTATACAGCAGGCTAACTTTTACATTGATGGTTTTTATGGCCCATGAATAATATCATAAATATCCAAATGGCCCTCGGCAGAAAAGAGGTTCCCTACCTATGATCTACGTGTGTATAGTTTTCTTCTGATTCCCTCCCTTCTTTGGGGAGTCCAGTAACTGGTATATCAGATGGTTTGAAGTTGTCATGTTGTTTACTGAGGCTCTGTTCATATTTTTCATTCTCTTTCCCTTCTGCTACATCTTCAGTTCACTAATATTTTCTTCTGAAATATATAAGCTATTAACCTCATCCAGTGCATTTGAAAATCTGACACTAAGTTGTCCATGCATTGAAGTTTAATTTGAATCTTTTTCATGTCATCTGTGTTGCTGTCATTTTTTGAACGTGAACATTCCAGCATCTGTGTCAATGCCAGGTTTGTTTTAGTCATTGATTTCTGCACCACCACCCCTGCCCCCCGGAATGGGCCATATTCTTTATGCCTGGTAAATTTGTGTTTAGATGTCGGGTAATGTGAGTGTTATTTGGTTGCGTGCTGGACATTCCTACATTCTGGTAAATATTCTTGACGTGTTGTGCTGTTGCTTGGAAACAATCTGATCCTTTCAGGTTTTGCTTTTACGATCGTTGGCAGGACTAGATCCCTGTTTAGTCTAGAGCTAATTATTTCCCATTGCTAAGGCATGACTTTGTTGAGCACTCTATCCAGTGCCCCGTGAACTGTAAGGTTTTCCAGTCTGGAGGAGCATGCAGTATTCCAGGCTCTGTGGGTTCTGAGTCCTCCAGTTCTTTCTGTGTGGTCCTCTCCTCAGCCTGTCAGTTTCCTCATAAGCGGGCTCAGATCAGTGCTGTCCTAAACACCCACAGGGTGCCCTCTTCAGCTATCCAGCTATCTGTGTAGCTGTCTCCACCCTGGCCGCCTCAGACTGCTGGCTGCTCCCATCAGCTCCAGATCTGCTGGGCTGCACCGAGGCGCCCTTCCCTGTGCTGTGGTCTGAGCTGGGCAGTCACACGATGGTTGTTTCTCTGGAGGTCACAGTCCTTTGTTACCTGACGTTCAGGATCTCTATGACCGTGGTTTCGTCTTTGGATTTGTTTTGTTTTGTTGGTGATGGAGGTGGATTTTGTTTTTTGTTGTTTCAAGCATGAGAGTTACGTCTGATCCCTTTATTTCATCTTGGCTATAATTCTTTTAGAAAGTTAAAATTAATGACTTGTAAAGTTTCTTCCAATTCTGTGATCTTTGATTTTTTTTTAAGCTTTTATTTATTTGAGAGGTAGAGTTACAAACAGAGAGAGGGAGAGACAGAGAGAAAAGTCTTCCATCCTGGGTTGGTTCATTCCCCAAAGTGGCCACAACAGCCAGAGCTGGGCCTATCCCAAGCCAGGAGCCAGGAGCTTCTTCCAGGTCTTCCATGCAAGTGCAGAGGCCCAAGCACTTGGGCCATCTTCCACTGCTTTCCCAGGCCATAAGCAGAGAGCTGAATCAGAGGAGCAGCCGGGACTCGAACCGGTGCCCATATGGGATACAGGTACCACAGGCAGAGGCTTAGCTTAATTTTTGGTTACATGCTGTCAACAGTTCCTTTTCCTTCTCCATAGCATCTTTTTTTCTCCTCAAAACGTTCAGTGGGGAGGCATTTGACCCAGTGGTTAAGCATCCTGTGTTAAAGTGCCTGGGTTCAGTATCTGTCTCCAGTCATGACTCTGGCTTCCTGATAGAGGGAACACTGATGGCTCATGTGAGAAACTAGGATTGAGTTCCTGGCTCCTGGGTTTGCCTTCAACCCTGGCCCAACCCACAGTGTCACTGGCATCTGGGGAGTGAAGCAATAGATATGAACTCCCTCTTTCTGTCTAGGTCTCTACCTCTCAAATTAATGTAAAAATATTTTTTTAAAAAAACCACTTAGCGGGGCCAGTGCTGTGGCATAGCAGGTAAAGCGACCGCCTGCAGTGCTGGCATCCCGTATGGGCACTGGTTTGAGACCTGGCTGCTCCACTTCCGATCCAGCTCTCTGCTATGGCCTGGGAAAGCAGTAGAAGATGGCCCAAGTCCTTGGGCCCCTGCACCTGCGTGGGAGACCTGGAGGAAGCTCCTGGTGTCAGCCTGGCACAGCCTCAGCCATTGTGGCCATCTGGGAAGTGAACCAGCATATGGAAGATCTCTATATCTCTGTCTCTCTCCCTCTCTCTGTCCCAACTCTGCCTTTCAAATAAATAAACTTCTAAAATAATAATAATCTAGTCTCCTAGGATGTGACCAAAGAATTTCTTTCAGGAACTAAGAAAGTAAGATTTTCACTGACATCTTTTTCTTTTTAACAACCACAGAGCTATGCAACTAATATTGCATTCTAAAATAATTACAGCATCTTTTCTTGGCAAGTGGAAGCTATTCAATTATAATATTAAAGACATGTAAGGTTTCTCGGGGTGGGGGAGGATAAATGACCTTAGCTGTCATGCTACCACTTCATAGTTCTAACTTTCTGTAGATCTTTTCATTTCTGAGCTGACTTTTCCTCTACAAAATGAAGGTACTGTTTGTGCTGTTGTGAAAGCATGGCTTGGAATATGTTTTAGAATAATTTTCACACCAGTGTTTTTGCAGGATTTTTGTGTCACAAATCAGTCGAATACATTTTACACAAAGATCTCATTAATATACATGAGAGGTCTCACAAAAGTTCATGGGAAAATGGAATTAAAAGAAACTTATCTTTTAATTTTGGTGCAAAAATGTTGCAATCTGTGCATACAGAAAATTATCAGAAAGTTCATGGAAAATGTTCATTGTACAGAAAAACCTATGTACAGATTCTGAAATTTTAAAAAATTTAAAAAAAATTTTTTTTAAATTTTTAATTAAAAAATTTAAATTTTTTAAATTTAAAAAATAAACTTCTCTTTATTTTTAAAAAGATTTATTTACTTATTTGAAAGGCAGAGTCACAGAGAGGCAGAGGGAGAAAAAGAGGTATTCCATCTGCTGGCCTACCCCCCAGATGGCCACAATGGCCAGAGCTGCACCTGTCCGAAGCCAGGAGCCAGGAGCTTCTTCCAGGTCTCCCATGTGGGTGCAGGGGCCCAAGGACTTGGGCCATCTTCTACTGCCTTCCCAGGCCATAGCAGAGAGCTGGATCGGAAGAGGTGCAGCCAGGACTAGAACCTGTGCCCATATGGGATGCCGGGTTTAACCTGCTGCACCACAGCATTGGTCTTTTCCCACAACTTTTTGAAGTACCTTGTATAATCACAAAACTACTAGATATGATTCATGCTGATATTTTCTATTCTATTTCATTGAAAATAAACTTTTTAAGAGTTACCCATTTATGAGTTATATGTAAAAGATATGGTATGTGTAAAGAAAAACAATGAGTTACAGATTCCCCAATGATTAATGCTACTTAGAATACATACTGTTAGTACATACTGTTCCCCATTGATTAATGCTACTTAGAGTACATACTATTAGTTCTCTTACCAAGTTTCACTTTAAAAGGGTTTGCATCTAGTATGATTAAATAGGTATATCTTCATGCATAAGAAGATTAGACGTGAGGTTTATACAAGAATATAAGCAAAAAAAAAGACATGAGGGAGTCACACAGTTGGTTGTAGAATGAAAGGTAGCATGTCATTTTGTAAATTTATTAATGGTTTTGAACTTTTTTCCTACAGATAAATATAATTAAAATACTCATTTTTTCTCTTTATATAGACAACCTTTCCAGCCTCATAGGAAATCTGTTGCCGTGTAGTACAGTGGAAAAAAATTATGTGATCTCATGCTCAAATAATCTACTGGAGGACTTTGGATATTAAAATATTTTCTCAATGTGTTTTCCAGATGTCTGTGACCTTTTGAAATTGTTATTCCTCCCACTTAATTTTAAGGCTGCTAGATTGGCTGAGTTGAGCAATAGAAATTAATGAGGTAGACTGTTTGAATTGAATAAATGGGAAGAAAATAGTTCTATCTAGTTATTACTATAACAGGAACAATTTTTAGAGATTCAGTTCCCACATGGTCATCTGCTTTAGTTAGGAAATGGTGCATTACTTGAAATATTATGTTAATAAAGAGTTATAGGCAATATAATTTTCAAATCATTGGAGAACAGTAGAATCTATATAACACAAACTATGCTGAACGTAATTATAATGTTCTTTGCTTCAGAAAGTTATGGGTGTGTAGACATATTGCTTAAAAGTATTATACATAGTATTTTAGTGTTTTACAAGGTATTTTTCTTAATGATTTGTCCCAATACCTTAAATTATATTAGTATCTCTCGTGATGTTCTGTATATACTAATCACATAGTTAAGTTTGTTGAAACTGCCAGCAACTTTATATACATAACCAAGGAATTAAAAGTTCTGACTGTATTAATCTATTTCTTTCAGAAAGGTCACCAGCCATATAATGGATTTGATAGGTCAGATTGCTTTTTTCTGGATGTCATGGTAACAACACAGGAAGTATGCGTAACTTCTCACCGCTGTTAGTCGTCATCACCACCAAAGAAAGACGTTTTTTATGCGGCAGCAGCATTCATTTTGGCACCTTTGATGGACATCCTGGTTTTGCTTCCAGCTCTTACAGGCATGAACAAGCTGGGAGCTCATCTTGCTAGACAAGCGCCCCTGAGTGAGAATGCCTAGAAGAGGGCTGGCCCTTCATGCCCGGACCCACTGGCTGCTGCTGGGCCTCGCGCTGCTCTGCAGCTTGGTGCTGTTCATGTACCTTCTGGAATGTGCCCCCCAAACCGATGGAAACGCGTCTCTTCCTGGTGTTGCTGGAGACAGTTACGGTAAAGAGTATTACCAGGCTCTCCTCCAAGAGCAAGAAGAACATTATCAAACCAGGGCAGCCAGTCTGAAACGCCAGATCGCCCAGCTAAAACAAGAATTACAAGAAATGAGTGAAAAGATGAGATCGTTGCAAGAGAAAAAGAACGGAGGGGCTAATGGCGTAGGCTATCAAGGCAACAAAGAGCAAGCACCTAGTGATATTTTAGAGTTCCTTCATTCCCAAATTGACAAAGCTGAAGTTAGCATAGGAGCCAAACTACCCAGTGAGTATGGGGTCATTCCCTTTGAAAGTTTTACCTTAATGAAAGTATTTCAGTTGGAAATGGGTCTCACTCGACATCCTGAAGAAAAGCCAGTTAGAAAAGACAAACGAGATGAACTGGTCGAAGTTATTGAAGCCGGCTTGGAGGTCATTAATAATCCTGATGAAGATGACCAGGAAGATGAGGAAGGTCCCCTTGGAGAGAAACTGTTATTTAATGAAAATGACTTCATAGAAGGTAATATTAAAAATATGCCAGTTGGTAGTTATGTTAATATGGCAGAATGCAAGTATTGAATGCTGATAATATAAGTCAGTCATTATCCACAGTATAAAAGCATGTATGTTTCTACCCATTTCATTCCACCAAAAATTTGCAGTGGCTCTTTGGAAAAAAGTTATAATGAGATCATAGTAAAAATGGAGAATAAAGACCAGAACATAGAATAAATGTAAACTGATACAATAGAATACTAACCACTGAGGTTGAAGGGCCTAGTGCGCTGTGTATTTATTTGCATGTGTCTGATTTGCATTCCTCTCTTATTAAATGGTCTCGATGCCCCTTTTTTTAAAAAATATTTTAGCATGTATGCACTAAGGTTCAAAATGTGAAAAAGTTTGATAAAATTAATTTAGTAGGCTAGTGCTAGTTTTCCATTTTGGAAGAAGGAAAACACATCAAGTAGCATACACAGTTTTGCATATTTGGCATTTGGAAAAGTAAGCAAATAATATATTTTCCTAATATATTCTGCAGAAGGGATGTGGGGTATTTTTATACATCAAGATGGTACATGATTCAAAGGTCAAGGACCACTGCTATAAAAATTTGAGATATGTGTCGATTGATATAACCAGAAATAATTATAGCCATCTCTGTCTTAATATCCCCTGCCAGATAGTTAATTGTGGACTTAAAACCACTTGGTATATAAATCTGTCCGAGAAGTTTCATAGGTAGTGTAGCACAGGTAGTTTTGTTAACCCTGAATCAGCATGGCTATCACCTGCCGTACTTCACTGACGTCTGTGGAGGCCGCCAGGGAGGGCGCTCTGCTTTGCCGTGGTGTCAGGTGTCGTCTCCCCATGGCCGCCTCTTTACTTCTGCCATCACTTCCTGCTCTTTTTGATGGATTGTTTCTCTCAGAACTCTTCTAATTTTTCTGCAAGGTCAGATGTTTGTCTTTTCACTCTGTTTGTAGCTTATGGCCGAATTGAATGCTGCAAGGAAATCAGATAACTGAGCGCGTGTAAAAAGTGTCCTCAGGTCAGCTCTGCATGGAAGGGAAGCGGTGCCCGTTTCATACTCTGCAGCTGCTGCTTCTCTTAGGCTTCCCCTTGAATCCTGTCACTTTAAACAGTTTTCCCTGCGTGGAACATACTCCTTCCTCACTTTTCCCCCATGTGGTTACAGCTGCAGCAGCTGAGTAACTCCCTTGCTCGTCCAGACGTCAGCTCAGATGTTCCCTCTTCAGGGAGTCATCTGCACCCTCCGGTCTGAGACAGCAGTGCTTCCCGTGTGCCCGTGTCACCGTACCCACATCCTCTCTCGCAGCACTTGGCGTGGGGTTTGGCATTGCCCGTCTCCTGGTTCCTAGTTCCTGCCAAACTAAAAGCTCCAGGAGGGTTGAGACCCAGTCTTACCTTGTTCGCTGTCTTATTTCTAGATGCTGACTTAGGGACTCACATGCCTCTAGGTTTAACCTAGTGTCTCCTGAGTATCAGTGTTTAAAAATCGCAGTGCCCACACACATCCATACTTTTCTCCAAAAGGCATGTCAGATCACAGCCTTTAAGTCTATACAGAATTTTCTTGGTCTGACTCCACTCTATTCAGGGTGTGTGTGTGTGTATAAACACAACAGTGTTGTTGTCTGTCTCCTTTACCAGACTGGCCCTTCCTCAAAACTGACACCATGTGAAAAATCAACAGCTGACTGAACACTCTATTTCAGCTAAACCAAGCAACTGACATTAACACTTGGTTTTAGCTAAACCAAGCAGTAGAAGTTTTAGCTCTTGGGTCAAGAATAGAGTATTGCTGAGAGTAATTTGTAATATCATTACTGTTCTGGATAGGCTTTAGTGTTTAAAAACTCTTGTAAAAAGTAATAGTTCTCATTTGGATTAACATGATAATTAAAAGTAACAATGGTTAAAACAATTATTAAAGTAATACTTATCATTTATGAACTGAATAAAGTAGCCGAACAGTGAGCATTTATTTGAACCTCTTTTTTTTTTTTTAATGAATAGTTGTTACTGACTGTACCATGGGGATGAATATTTCACAAATAGATACAAACTCTATGGTCTGGTTTAGTAACTCTTGCCTTTGACTAAGCGAAATCTGTCTTCCTCCTGAATGTGTAAACTGACCTGGAGATGTCTCTGTTCCGAACTTTGTCCTGTAGGTTACTATCGCACCGAGAGAGATAAGGGCACACAGTATGAACTCTTCTTTAAGACAGCAGACCTAATGGAGTACAGACACGTGACCCTCTTCCGCCCTTTCGGACCGCTCATGAAAGTGAAGAGTGAGATGATTGACATTACCAGATCCGTTATAAATATCATTGTGCCCCTTGCTGAGAGAACTGAAGCATTTGCACAGTTTATGCAGAACTTCAGGTAAGTGGCAGTGCTGAATGATTAGGCCAAGGTCTTTTTAAAAAAAAAAATCACATTTCATGCAGATGTACTTAATGTATCTTCACTGAGTATGATTTCTTAGAATTACAGAATAATTTGATAGGCTTTAAGAGAACTTTATTTTTGAAGTTCTCTTTTTTCCATAAAACATGTATATTGTGTTATTGACAGTTTATACTATGAAATGAATTGAGGGTGACAACTGTTAGAATATAATTGTGTATGAATTTGTTTTAGTTAAGTTGTTTTATTTTTTTAATTTTTTGACAGGCAGAGTGGACAGTGAGAGAGAGAGACAGAGAGAAAGGTCTTCCTTTGCCGTTGGTTCACCCTCCAATGGCCGCCGCGGCCGGCGCGCTGTGGCTGGCGCATCGCACTGATCCAATGACAGGAGCCAGGTGCTTCTCCTGGTCTCTCATGCGGGTGCAGGGCCCAAGTAGTTGGGCCATGCTCCACTGCACTCCCTGGCCACAGCAGAGAGCTGGCCTGGAAGAGGGGCAACCGGGACAGAGTCTGGCGCCCCGACCGGGACTAGAACCCGGTGTGCCAACACCGCAAGGCAGAGGATTAGCCTAGTGATCCACAGCACCGGCCGTTAAGTTTTTAAAAGTCAACTGTATTGAAGCATAATTTATATGCAATAAATATTGCATATTTCATGACTTTTAGCAAATAGGTGCCCACAACCCACTACCCCAGTCAAGATACAGGCCGTTGCTATCTCTCAAGAAACTCTCTTTGAGGACAGTTTGAGTTTTAATTAACATAAGGGAACAGTGTTGTGGTGTAGCAGGTTAAACCACCACTTGTGAAGCCAGCTTCCATGTCAGAGTGCTGGTTGGAGTCCTGGCTGCTCTGCTTCCAATTCAGCTTCTGGCTAAGGCCCTGGGAAGGCTGCAGATGATGGCCCCAGTGCTTGGGCCCCTGCTACCCTCATGGGAGACCAGGATAGAGCTTTTGGATCCTGGCTTCAGCCTGGCTCAGCCCTGGCTATAGTGTTCATTTGGGTGTTGCTGGCATTTGGGAAATGAACAAAAAATCAATATATTCTCTCTCTCTCTCTCTCCCCCTCCCTCTTTCCCTCCCTCCCCCCTCCCCATCTCCCTCTCCCTCCCCTCCTTCTTGCTCCTCCCTCCGCATCACCCTGCCTTTCAAATAAATAAATAAAAAATTTAAAACTAAATTAAGCTAAATTTAGAAATACAGACATGTAATTAAAAATAGGAGGAAGTTATTCCATCTTGGGAAACAGAAAATAAAGTTTTTGCATTGCTTCACCCCACATCCTGTATCAGAGTGCCTGGGATCCATTTTCCTATTTCCTGCTAATGCATGTAGATAAGGCTGCAGATGATGGCTTAAGTATTTAGTACTTTTTTTTTTTTGACAGGCAGAGTGGACAGTGAGAGAGAGAGACAGAGAGAAAGGTCTTCCTTTTGCCATTGGTTCACCTTCCAATGGCCGCCGCGGTCGGAGCGCTACGGCCGGCACACCACGCTGATCCGATGGCAGGAGCCAGGTACTTATCCTGGTCTCCCATGGGGTGCAGGGCCCAAGCACTTGGGCCATCCTCCACTGCACTCCCTGGCCACAGCAGAGAGCTGGCCTGGAAGAGGGGCAACCGGGACAGAATCCGGTGCCCCGACCGGGACTAGAACCCAGTCTGCCGGTGCCGCAAGGTGGAGGATTAGCCTAGTGAGCCGCAGCACCGGCCGAAGTATTTAGTACTTTGACTCTCTGCCTCCCAGGTGGGAGACCCAGATGGAGTCCAGGCTCCTGGCTATTGCCTGTATTTGGAGAGCGAGCCAGCAGATGGCAGATCTCTCTGTCTCTGTCTCTGTGTTGCTTTTCCTTTCAAATAAAGTGAATAAATAAACATTACTTTAAAATGGATTATTTTAAAATACTGAAGTGTTAAAGAATTAATAACTACACATTAGAATAACAAGAAAATAGTGCTCTCTTTAACAATTTCATATTTTAAACACTTTAGTATTTTTAATGTTTCAGATACTATAATGTACTAGTTTTAATAGTCCTTCTTGTATTGAAATTGTTGAACTTAAAAAGTTAGTTAACACTGTTCTGCAGCAAAGTGTGTAGAAGTCAGGAGTTTTACCTGTTTGAAGTAGCTCACTTGAGATCTGATTTTGTAAAGCATTTTTTCTTGGATTTGCATTCAGAGGCTGCATTGTTCTTTGCAATAAATAATCTCAGCAATGGCAAATATTTTTCCCTGATAATTGGTATAATTTTTGGAAATACCTAGTCTGAGAATAAAAATAACTGTTGATCTAGAACTTGAATATTTATGTATCTGGTCCTAAACTGATTTTCCTTGAAGAGTTTGTAATTTGATTCTGAAAGCAATCCCAAAGCCAAAGCTCCGAACTTGGTTTTGAAATATGGCGACGAAGTTGGGACTACGGCCCTGTGCCTTTGCTGCAGCACCGTTAGAAATAATCCAGTGATACTGCTGCTTCTCTCCGCAGTTCTTCATGTGATTTCATTCTGTATGAGTAACGCCTCATTCGTTTTCTTGTTAAAGCTTCGTGTAGTTGCTGTCTGGTGTTTGCTTGAACAAACTTTATTTTTCAATTCTGGTAGGGATGTTTGCATTCATCAGGACAAGAGGATTCATCTCACTGTAGTGTATTTTGGTCAAGAAGGACTGTCTGAAGTCAAGTCTATCCTAGAATCTGTTACAAGGTTGGTGACCCCCATCCCCAGTGAAGTCCCCGATAGTAACATTACTAGCAGCATGAGAATTTCAGATATTTAGTGAGCTGGTTAATAGCTGGTGTTTAACGTTGGCTGAATACGTGGGCAGCTGTGCTGCAGGTTCCCCGTTCCAATGCAACCCCCGCAGAGTCACCTCCCCGCAGCTGCTTCGCAGGCAGCCTGGCGTGAGCAGGACCCCTCCTCTGGCTCCCTCCCTGCCGTGTGCTTGCTGCTGCTTTCCCCTTCACTGGATGTAGTCCCTTCACTTTACTATCATCTCCAGAGCGCGGCTCTGCCTTACCACCTTTCTCTCCTCCATCTCCTCAGTCTCCTCCTTCCCCCTCCTCCAGCAAGTGGTGCTTACATCTCCCGCACACTTAAGAAGCCCCAGCTGACTCCGCAGTACCCAGTAGCTGCTGTGACGTGTCTGTCCTTCCATGGCCAAACCTCACCGAACTGTAGTTCCATAGCTAAGGAACCCCTGTAGTACCTGGCACATGGCAGGTGCTCAGAGTTTGAATGAATGAATTAGTAATTCCTCAATTACTAGTTTACCTTCTCAGCCTTTTTCTTCCTAAATTAAGGGCCCAAAAGTGCAACCCAACTGCCAGATTCAGCCTTTTCTCTGGTATCCTCTTTGATTGCTTTTTCCACATTTCACAACCTAACCAGTACTTTCTTCTAAAATGTTCTTCTTGTGTTTGTAAAATGTAAATATTTTGCAAATGTAAGTATGTTATGTTGTAAACTACTGAGTTGGTTGTCTTCTCTGACCACACTAACTATCTTTTACATGCTTCCTTACCTTGCTGCGTAGCTGTGGCCATTCTGTAAGAGTCAGGTGTGGCTGACCATTCTCGCGAGTTGCTGCACTAACATTCATTGAGTCCTCCCTGCTGTGTTCCAGGTGCACTGCCTGGGGATCTGGCTGGGGTAGTTGGAAGAAGACTGGGCACAGCTGAGTGAGTCTCAGTCACTGACGATGAGCACACACACACTGCCCGTCTTGCTTCCCTGCACCAGCGCCTCCTCCTGCTGGCCTTTCCGTTCAGACTCGGGACACTGGGCTCGACACGTGAGAACCAGTCTCTTACCCCTTCTCCACCTCTGATCCCCCTGACGAGTCAGTCCCCACCCACTTACTCACAGGACATCCCCTGTCCCTTCCTCGCTACTGCCAGCCCTCTAGCTCTAGTTCCTCCATCTCCACACCCCGTCCATCTCTTCCCTCTCTCTTCCCTCACTGTTGCCTGATCACCTGCTAAGTGCCAGGAACTCACGTGCTGTTCCTGAAGCAGATGAGCACACCTGCCTTGCGCTTGCCTAGGGGATTAGGAGCACACTGAGGAGTCTTGGCCACCTCCCAGAAGTAGAATGAGTGTTAACAGCCAGATTTGGGGAAGACGGTCCAAACAGCTTTGACAGCTCAGGCGCTGGAACCAGAGACTTGAATGCCTTCAGGATCCTCTTGGCGTCCTGTCTGTTTTTCCCTGCATGCTGACTGCATCCTCCTGCTGCAGACGGGCTTCTCCGCATGGTGAGGGGTGCGGCTGTGGGCGGCTCTGGGCTCTCTTCTTCTCAGCTTTGCCATCAGAGAGGAAAGAGCTTTCTCCCAGGTCCACTTGAGAAAAGGGAAGGACATTCTGCCCACTCTTGAGTCAGTCACTATGGCCAGGTGGGGTGGGGGTGACTGTGATTGGCCCCACTTGAGCCTGGGCCCCGCCCCTAGGAAATAACTGGTTGGGGTGGTTGGAGAGCGAAGGGTATTTTGTGATCAGTGCCTCCATTGGTACTGGGCTGTTTCTCAAAAGAAGGGAGAGATTCTTATCCCGCAAGGTGGGGAGAAGGCTCCTGGCGTCCGAGCACGTGGAGTCCCTTGATGACCTGTTTGGGTTTTTGTTTCCGGCTCTGTCACCGGCTCTGCACTGTTAGAAGAGTAATCCTCCTGGGTGTTACTCCTTTTTGTCTGTCTCCTGATGCAATGCTTCTCCAGTTCTAATGTCAGTCACCTGCAGGGCTTGTTAAAATGTAGAGGCTTGGCTCCACTCCTCTCCTGGATTCGGTGGGTCTGTGGAGGAGTCTGATGGACACTGAAAATCACTGCCCCACCATGGAAACCACGCTGACTCCTCCTTGCCTTTACCCTGCTACCAAGTTCTTTAACCTCGCATGGCAGGTGCTCCTCAGTCTGACCCTCGTTGTTCCCATTTAGAGTTCCTTTGTTCTAATCTGATTCGTCTGATCCCTAAGTGCTCTCTCTGAAATGCTGTCTGCTTTCTCACATCTTTGCCTTGGAGAGTAATTCTTTGGAATGACCTTTACACTTGGCCACTGAGCCCAGGGTTTAACTAAGACATAAATCACTGTACTTCCACTTCTGACATCTTCTCTAACTGCTCCAGACACACGTAATCTCGCTTCTCAGGACTGCTGTGCATTCATTCATTTGCTGAACCCCTGCTCTGTGAGGGGCACTGTGTGCAAAGCAATGGACAAACAGAATCCTTGCTCTCGTGGAGTAGGGGAGGTGGTTGAAGAGAATGATGGCCGCTTTGCCGTGGGTGTGTTTCTTACGAGATCCCAGAGGGCAGTGGCCGTGTAACAGCTCTGTAAGCCTCACACCACCAGCACGCCTCCTCAAGTGCGGGCCCTCAGTGAATGTCTGTCCCCAGTGTTGGTCTGACCCCTGAAGCGGATGCCTGCCTTCCCTGTGTGAATGTAGGACCAACCAGTAAAATTGTACAGCTGTAAAACGTATTTTGCAAGTCATGTTGAAGGAAGAGTTAATTACCTTAATGGGACTTACCATTTGTTGTGTGTGTTTTCCTCATAGTGAGTCTAATTTTCACAATTACACCTTGGTCTCGTTGAATGAAGAATTTAACCGTGGACGAGGACTAAATGTGGGTGCCCGAGCATGGGACAAAGGCGAGGTCTTGATGTTTTTCTGTGATGTTGACATCTACTTCTCAGCCGAATTCCTTAACAGCTGCCGGTTAAATGCTGAGCCAGGTGCGTAAAATTTTGGTAGCTGAGTTGAGTGTAGAATGGAGAGCAGTGTCGGCGTGTCCCATACTGTGACTTGTTAGTTTCAAGGAAACCAAGTTTTAATTAAACCCTAGGATATTAGTTACAGTCAGCATAACTTAACTGGAATACTAAGTAGGAAATTGAATTTGACCTTCTGAGGTTTGTATCCTTTGTTCTGTAGGGGTCAAATTTCTGCTGACTGCGTTTGAAATCAGATAAACAAATGAGAAAGAGTGGGAAGTCTGGGCGTTGATGAGGAGGAAGCCCCTGAACAGAAGGCGAGCCCTGTGACAGCGTGGAGGTGTGAGAGGCAGAATTGCCCGCACGCACGCACTCACTCCCACAGAGGCCGCAGTACACGGACTCTGCATTTTGGGCTGGTTTGCTGTGTTTCAGTTTAGGTTGTGGGTATTTTTAACACAAACACACAAATAACATTTTTATAATTCAAATTCTGTTTTAAATGTAAAAAGGAAGTTTTCTGTATGAGAGAATCCCAACAAGAAAAATAAGTTCAGGAAATCTGTTGGGCAACACAGTGACTGTAGATGATAAGAGTGTACTGTATGCTTAAAACTTGCTCAGGGAGTAGATTTTAGACATGTGAAGAAAAGGATAAGTGTGTGAAGCGATGCTTTGTTAATTAGCTTGAGCAATCATTTCACTGTATGCTTGTATCAAAACATGTTGTGCTCTATAAATATGTGTAATTTGGTTGTTCTACAGTTGGGTTTTTAAAAAAAGAATTGCATAGTAAATGTATTCTCATATCTTGTGAATGCCTACCTTCTTATTAAGCAGTTGAGTTAGGAGCAGTGTCAGGAGGTCTCTGGGAGCCTAATGAATAAATGAGGATTGGGTTTATTTTTCTTACTCTCGACAGCATGAAATTCAAAATGGGGAATTTGAAAAAGCTCAGTGTAAAAGAACTATTTTTATATCTAAAAATAGGTTTTCTCTTGGGAAATTGAACTCGCCATCCGTAAATGGGTGTGAACGAAAGTGGAGTGAGCATTGGCCTGAGACCTGCAGTGCAAGGGCTGCCGTGTCGTCCCACACTCCTTGACGGTCACTGGGCACTCGTATCATCATGCCCGAGTGAAGCCAGTCCTAGCAAGGCCTTCACTGTTGAGTGAGATGGGCTGCTAGCCTTCCAGCGCTAGCCTTCAGTGCTGTCCGTGTGAATGCTAATGACAAGATCTTCCTCACGGGCTGCTGTTACGTTTGATGTTTTTAACCCTTCTGTCCCAGCTTTTATTCAGATCAGTCTGCAATTCTGTATTATAGTTATTCTCTACATACCTATTCATTGTACTGTATTCCTTGGATTTACTGTTTCTAATGATTCATTTTGAAGGGTGAGTTTAACAGAAATTTAAGTCTCTTGGTGATTGCCAGAAGTTAATCTACATCTATTACTGCCAATTAGCTGAAAAATAATAAACAGTTCATCTAATGGACAACTGCGAGAAACCTTTGCCTGTCTCCCCAAAGTCAAAGGGAGTAAACGTGTGAATTATCCTGTAGTCTGTTTTTTCTGTTCTCTTGCCAAATTTTAGTTTGTGGTTTGACCTGATATGTTTTAAAGTCATCACCATGTTCATGAAATTGATACATCCCATAGCTTGAATATCAACAAAATACTATTGATAAAAATCATAATATGTGATAAAGACTTCAGTAAGATCTTACTAGATATTGTATTAGAAATCAGTCCTTCATTTTGTAACTAATTTGTATGACACAAACAAATATTTTTAATTTATAGGTAAGAAGGTATTTTACCCTGTGGTGTTCAGTCTTTACAATCCTGCCATCGTCTATGCCAACCAAGATGTGCCACCACCCGTGGAGCAGCAGCTGGTGAGACTTTTTTTTTTAAGATTTATTTATTATTTATTTGAGAGGCAGAGTTACAAACAGAGAGAGGCAGAGACATAGAGAGAGAAAAATTTTCCATCCACTGGTTCACTCCCCATATGGCTACAACAGCCAGAGCTGGGCCAGTCTGAAGCCAGGAGCCAGGAGCTTCTTCCAGGTCTCCCCTGTGGGTGCGGGGGCCCAAGCACTTGAGCCATCCTCCACTGTTTTCCTAGGTGCATTACCAGAGAGCTGGATCAGAACCGGTGCCCCCACATGGGATGCTGGCACCGCAGGCGGAAGCTTAACCTGCTACACCACAGTGCTGGCCCCGGCGGTGACCTTTATATTGTCAGTCATGAAAGATCCCAAAAACCTTTCCTAGACTTCCTTTGTTGTACAAGTAGAAAAACTGTAGTTATCACAAATACATTTCCAATACCCACATCTCTTAATAAAATGCTTTCACATTTATTGCTTCAGAATTAGATGTCAGTAGTATGAGGAAAAAAAGAACCTCATGTTCTAGAAGGTGGATTTGTACAGTCATTTCTGTACAGCTTATTTTTAGTGATACTAAAAATTTAATTTGAACACCCTACTAACTAGAAAGTAAAACTACTCTGTTAAATAACTAAGAATGGGTAATATATACTTATGGAAAATTACATGAAAGTCAGGGAATGGGAATGCCATGTTTCAAAACTTAGAGTTACTGCCAAAGCTATAGTTACATAACCTTTGTAAAGATTTTTTAATTTAATACTTTGGAATAATTTAGGTTTATGGAAAAGTTGTGGAGCTAGTACAGGGAATTCTTATGCTTTGTTCGGTTCCCCCTGAGGCCAACCACTTATGTAACGATGGTGTATTTGTCAGAATTGAGAAATAAGTAGCAGTAAGTTAACTATACTACAGGTTTTATTAGAATTTCACCAGTTTTTCTACAGATTTTTTTTATTCCAGGCTATGTTAACAAGTTTACATTTAGCATAATCTTTTATTGTTAGCATTAACAGAAAGTTTGGTGAAGGTGTGTGTTAAGATGTCACTTGGGATGCCCACATCTCTTATCTGTGTGCCCAAGTTCAAGTCCCACTCCGCTTCCAAATCCAGCTTCTTGCTAATGCACTCTCTTGAAGGGAGCAGTGATGGCTCAGTAGATGGGCCCCTGCCACCCACATTGTGAGACCCAGCTTGAGATGTGCTCCTGGCTTCAGCCTGGCCCGGCCCTAGCCATTATGGGTGTCTGAGGAGTGAGCCTGCAGATGGAAGATCTCTGTCTATCTGCCTTTTAAATAAATAAAAAATTAGAAAAAGTGGAAACAAATAAACTGAGAAATCAATTTAAGATGTTTAAAAACAAATGAAAAAATAACTCCAGGGAGAGCAGGAAGAAAGTAAAAGATGAAGGCAGAGCTTAGTAAAACAAAATAGATTGACAAATATAGGGCCTTATTATTTATGTGCAAAAAAATTATTTATCATGAAATGGGCAGATTCAGGGTACAAAGGAAAATATTAACATTGGGAGAATATGAAAGCATTGAGAGAAAGCAGTTTTAGATGGTGAGTTTTTTTTTTTTTAAGATTTATTTTATTTTATTTGAAAGAGTTGCAGAGAGAGGTAGAGACAGAGAGGTCTTCCACCTGCTGGTTCACTCCCCAGATGGCCGCAGTGGCTGGAGCTGTGCCGATCCGAAGCCAGGAGCCAGGAGCCAGGAGCCTCTTCCAGGTCTCCTACACAGGTGCAAGGCCCCAGGCACTTGGGCCGTCCTCCATTGCTTCTTCTGGCCACAGCAGAGAGCTAGATCAGAAGAGGAGCAGCCGGGACTCAAACCGGCACCCACATGGGATGCTGGCACTTCAGGCCGGGGCTTTAACCTGCTGCACCACAGCACCAGCCCCAGACATGGTGAAGTTTTAAGATATTGAATAAAAGACTTAAGAATTTATGAAATAGAAGCACAAGTTCAGTTCATGTAGTATTTTAGAAATAAAAAGAAAAGGAAGTTCTGAAGAGGCTAAGAGCCATTTGAGAAACTAGGACTGGCATTCTGGCACAACAGCTTGAGCTGCTTGAGGTGCTTTATCCAAGCACAGCTTTGAGTCTCGGCTTCTCTGCCTTCAGTCCAGCTCCCTGCTAATGGGCCTTGGAAAGCAGCCGAGAATGACCCTAATACATGGGCCCTTGCCAACCACATGGGAGACATGGAGTGACAGGCTCCTGGCTTTGGTCTGGATCAGTCCCAGCTGTTTGGTCATTTGCGGTGTAGACCGTCAGATGGAAGATTGATTTGATTTCCCCTGCCCCCCCCAACTCACTCTGCCTTTCAATTAAATAAGTAAAAATGTTTTTAAAAGATCAAAAAATAGGCCAGCACCGCAGCTCACTAGGCTAATCCTCCACCTGCGGCGCCGGCACCCCAGGTTCTAGTCCTGGTCGGGGTGCCGGATTCTGTCCTGGTTGCTCCTCTTCCAGGCCAGCTCTCTGCTGTGGCCCAGGAGTGCAGTGGAGGATGGCCCAGGTGCTTGGGCCCTGCACCCTATGGGAGACCAGGAGAAGCACCTGGCTCCTGGCTTTGGATCAGCGCAATGCGCCAGCCACGGCGGCCATTGGAGGGTGAACCAACGGCAAAAGGAAGACCTTTCTCTCTGTCTCTCTCTCTCACTGTCCACTCTGCCTGTCAAAAAAAAAAAAAAAAAAAATCAAAAAATAGAACAGTATCAAAAATTACCCTAAGTACATTGATAAAATGTGTAATTGGTAAGTTTTCTCAAATTTTCAACAAACTGATAACATTCGTGCCATATGATCTACTTAATATATTGCAAAATGCCATTATCTTGATACCAGTGCCTGGCAAAGCACAGTCATTCACCTCCATCTTAGCTGGAGGTTGGTGTTATTTATGAATTTAGATAAAATATGATCAAAATGACAAATTGGGGGCGTGTGCTGTGGTTAAGCCGGAGCTTGGGACACCCACATTCCGTACCTGGCTACTCTGCTTCCGACTTAGCTTTCTGCTGGTGCATCCTGGGAGGCAGCACTGATGCCTGCCACCCATGTGGGAGTCCAGGGAGTTCTGGGCTCCTGACTGCAACCTGGCTCTGCCCTGGATGTTTCTGGCATTTGGGGAATGAGCCAGTAGATAGAAGATATCCGTCTCTTTCTCTGTCAGTCTGCCTTTCAAGTAAATAAATAATTTTTTAATGGCAGAATGAGCACCCACATCTGCCTGATCCAACACCCCAAATCCTTTGTAAGAGTGAATTGCAGTCATGTGCTGCATAAATGTTTTGGTCAGTGATGGACCAAATATCAAACAGTGATCTCCTGGGATGACAAAGGCACTGGAAAATTCCTGTCACCTGGTGGGGTGGCCGTCCTGACATTGTAGTGCCACAGGGTACCCACTTGTCTGTGATGACGCACATGTAGACAGACCTGCACTGCTGTTCTGCTGATTGTGTAGAAGTGGAGCGTGTGCGGTTGCGTGCAGTACATAATCCTTGATGATAAACAACTATGTGACTGCTTCATGTCTTTGTCCTAGTATGCTTTTTTTTTTTTTTTTTTTTGACAGAGTTAGAGAGAGAGACAGAGAGAAAGGTCTTCTTTCCATTGGTTCACCCCCCAAATGGCCACTATAGCCAGCGCACTGTGCCGATCAGGAGCCAGGTGCTTCCTCCTGGTCTCCCTTGCAGGTGCAGGACCCAAGCACTTGGGCCATCCTCCACGGCCTTCCTGGGCCACAGCAGAGAGCTGGCCTGGAAGAGGAGCAACCAGGACAGAACCGGCGCCCCAACTGGGACTAGAACCTGGAGTGCTGGCACCGCAGGCGGAGGATTAGCCTAGTAAGCCATGGCGCCGGCTGTCCTAGTATACTTTTTAGCCATTGGAGTGTACTCCTTCCATACAAGCTTACTGTAGAGCAGTATGCCATGTTGTGCTGGCAGCAGCCTCATACACACTGTTAACTGCATCCCTTGAGGCCATGCCGAGGGATTGACCTGCACCACATAGATTTGTGTCACTCTCTGATGTTCACACAATGTCAGAACCGTCTAACACAGGGCCCCATCATTAAGCAGCACATGATTTTATTAAAAATAAGTAGGTATATCAATTTTGGAAAAGGAGAGAAACCATTGGCAGACATGATTTGAGAAATGTCTGTAAGATGACAACATTTGGTATAGGATTGCTAGACGGAAAAATCCAGAATTTGTTCAGGCGAATAGTGCATGAACATGGGGCTGCCTCGCCTCCTCTGAGCTCACAGCAGACAGGGAGTGAAGGGGACATGGAGTGTGTGTGCCTCTCTGGGGTGTGCCTCACAGGAATTGACCAGTAAGTAAAGCAGTCTGTGTGGTCCCTGGAGCTGGAGGGACAGGGAGCCTGGACCCCAAAGATGAGCTGCTGTGGGCACGCTCTCCCGGAACCATGCTTTGCCCTTATCTGCTGTTAGTGGGGACAGCCCCTGTGATCATAGCTGACAGCCATGGATGTTTCAACAGTGATTTTTGAAACAAAAATGAATAGCAGCTAACAAGAATAATCAAACGTTTTCAATGAAAGCACCATGAAAGAGCAGCACCAAATTTTAACAAACAGAAGAGTTAACACATAAGAATATGAATATCAATAGAAAACAACTTTAAAAAATACATCTTTAGGGAGACTAAATATGTGTATTAATTGCGTAAAATGAGATCTACTGAAAAAGCATCAGAACTTGGAAACTGAAGATAGAAAAATCAGTAAAGGACTGAACACTGGATTGGTCACAGCTGAAACAGGTCTGTGAACTAGAAGGCAGGCCAGCAGGACAAGACCAGGAGCAAGAGAGAGCGCGAGAGGAAAGTGGGGACACGGAGAGCCAATCCAGAGCTCAGAGGTTGTTTCTTACTAGTTCAGGAAGGGGGCAAAGAGAATAGAGGGGGAGGAAACTGAAGAAAGCTCTGCATAGCTAGGGAAATGCAAGAGAACAGCTGTGAGGGCACAGCCTGATAGCTTGCAGAGACATTAAAGCAGCAAGACCTTGCTTATCCACAAAGGGATGAGAGTCAGGATGGAGTTCACTTTCTTTACAGTAGTGGTGCCAGAAAGCAGTGAAGGAAACCATGGAATTCTGAAGGAAAACAACTTTGACTCTAGAATCCTTATTTGACCTACTGTTTGAAGGCAAAATAGACGGTTTTGGACAGTCATGGGCTCCAAATGTGTTTCTCACATTTTTTCGGCCTGACATAATGAGACCTGAAAACATGTTAAGAGAGGAAGCCCTGGTAATAAAATGGTAGTGAACCCCCCCCCCCGCAAAAAAAAGTAAACCTTTTGTTTAAGTCTAAGTAGTTGTTGCTGAAACACATGATGAAAAGGAAGCGAGTAGCCATTTGGGATTTCGAAGTCGGAAGGTGTGTATGTGGCACACACAGTGTTCTACCGAGCACTCTCAGCTAAGGGCCCAGAACCAGTGACCCCAGTGGTCATAGCACACTTGGCTCCCACATCGTAGTTTCTGAATCAGTCAGCCGTCGTCATCCTCAGGGATACTCAGGTTCCTCAGGTAATGTGGTGTTTTACATATCATCTCTGCATATCCCCTGTTACTTTAAATCAGCTCCGGTTGCTTGGGTGACTGTCACGTATCAAGAGGGAAACGTGAGAGTGGAGAACACAGCAGTGTAATGTAGAGGCAGTGCCCATAGGTGTGTTTCAGATGGCAGTGTCACGACAGTGCTAGTATTCATGTGCCCTTTACTGTACGCAGGGTGCTCCTGAGAACCTCCGAGGTAGGTGCCGTTACTAGCCCCTTTGACAGATGAGAAACAGCTGTGCTGCCATTGGGTGTGTGCCCCAGGGGGGCCCAGAGCCTGGGCAGTGTGGCCCCAGTCTGCCGCACAGGCTGCCTCTGTTGAATGGACCCCCATGTCAAGTCAAGAGTCCATTCTATACCAGGCACCATTCAGAACTGGAGCCCTGGCACCTGGAACAGACATAGTTACCTGATCACAAAGACCTTTATTCTAGCAGGAAGAGACGGAGTAAAACCCGATGGTAAGGCTGAGTTGTGAGAGTGAAGTAGGTGGTTTTGGTGCTGCATTTGGCCAGAAAGGCCTTCCTGGGGTGGGGCTGCTGGAGGAGCCGTGCAGGCGGCAGGAAGGCATCAGCTGGCAGTGGCTAGGGGAAGGCGGCCGCAGGCAGAGGAACAGTCCTCGGCTTGTGAGGCACTGGGGCACAGGGGCACAGTGGGTGGGTGTTGCACACAGAGCTGAGTCCCGTCATGGCAGGAGGGGCTTGAATGCTGCACTTGGTGTGGAGACTTCTTCCCAGAGAAGGGCGGACTGTGTGCGGCCACGGCAGGAGGCGGTCCACGTAGACAGGAGGTGGCCAGGGTGGTAATTAGGAGGAAGGCTGAACACGGTTCGGAGATGGAGCTCACAGAGCTTGCTGGCAAACCAAGTACAGGGGTGAGGAAAGGGGAGGGGCTGAGAGAGGGGAGATTCGGACCACAGCTGGAGCCAGGGTATCAGGCGTCCAAGGGGAGGGGCCCAGGGCTGGACTTGCAGGCTCTGTGTGGATAAGCTCAAGACGTGCTTAGGAGGACAGGCTAGGCAACACAAGAAAATACCAGTGATTGGGACCACCGGTGACTCGAGTTTCCTTCCACTCTTCTCGGTGAAAAGTGTTACTTTAAGAATCAGACAAAACCGCCGGTGCAGCGGCTCAATAGGCTAATCCTCCACCTGTGGTGCCGGCACACCGGGTTCTAGTCCCGGTCGGGGCGCCAGATTCTGTCCCAGTTGCCCCTCTTCCAGGCCAGCTCTCTGCTGTGGCCCAGGAGTGCAGTGGAGGATGGCCCAAGCGCTTGGGCCCTGCACCCCATGGGAGACCAGGAGAAGCACCTGGCTCCTGCCTTCGGATCAGCGCGGTGCGCCAGCCGCAACGCACTGGCCACGGCGACCATTGGAGGGTGAACCAACGGCAAAAGGAAGACCTTTCTCTCTGTCTCTCTCTCTCACTGTCCACTCTGCCTGTCAAAAAAATAAATAAAAATAAAAAATAAAAAGTAAAACCCTGGATCTGGAACTCAATCCGGATCTCGCCACGGGTGTCAGAGACTCGGGAGCCATCGTCGCCTGCTTCTCAGGGTGAGCGTCAGTAAGGACGGGACTCCAGTGGCTCCGGGACTTGAACCCAGGCAGCTTGGTAAGGGATTCCAGCGCTGCACCAAATGCTCACCAAGCAAATGTGTATTGAAAGCTCCTGTGTGCTTAGTATTAGCCGAGGCTGGAAGCCGTAGCAGTGATCAGCATCCGCAGGAGTCCTGGGGTTTACATCCTAGAAAGGAAAGGAATGCCCCCACAGGAAACAACGAGAAAAGAAAGTGCGCACTCCGTCCTAGCTGAGCCCAGCCCTCAGGGCCCCGGGGTCACTCCTTGCTTCCCAGTGGATCCTGCCTCTGTGCCAGTGCCTCCCAGCTTTCCCCACTGCTCTCAAAACTCGTCCCCTGCAGAACTTCGTGTTCCTGCCATCCACGGGAATGTCTCTTGGCTGCCCCACAGACCGCTCAGGCGCTCTGCAGCCCACATCCAGCTCCCTGGTGCTGCTGTTCAAGCTGACCCTCCCCCGGCTGTGGAACACCATCTCAGGCCCGCGGTCAGGACTGCGGCTGGCGCCATCCTCCTCGCCCCCCACCCTACCCCACCAGTCCGTCGCTCGCCGACTTCTGTCAGTCCCGTGTCCTGAATCGTTTGCACGTCCATTCACTTTTTCGTACATACTACAGCCGTCCACACCTCCAGCTCCCCATCCCTTGCTATGAGATGCTGCCTCTTACCTGGACTCCTCACCTGCCGTCTGGCCGCCTCTGATCCATTCTTGCTACTCCAGCCAGAGTGATCCTCTGAAAACACCACATTACTCCTGCTGCGGCTCTTTGCAGGCTTCTCATTGCCGTCAGGATGAAGCACCGGCCACGAGACCGGGCACCCAGTGTTGTCTACAGCACAGCCCAGTAGCCCCTTCTAGGCCGCTTCTCCACCTCATGTGGCCCATGAGTTAACGGTGGTTATAGTGTTAATGGTTAAAAAAAATTCATCATTTCATGGCACATGGAAATTAGAGGAAGTTCAAATTTCAGTGTCCATGAAGACAGTGTACTGGGACACAGCTTGCTCCTGTGGGTTAGTTACTGTCAGTGACAGCTTTCCCTCTGCAGTGGCAGAGGTGGGGAGCTGTGACAGGGACTGTGTCCTGCTGGCCTTTTACAAGACAGGCTTGCCGAGCCCTGGCCTGCACCGGGGGGCACCTCACCCTCTCTGACTCTGAGTCACCACCCTTCAAGCCTCGGCCCAAACTTCCGGTTTGCCGGAACTCTTCCCCAAGCACATCTTTTCACTTGGCCCACTCCTCATCTGTCAGCTTCAACTCCAGCTTGGTGTCTTCAAGGGAGCTATCTCAGAACAGCAGTCTAGGTGAGGCGTCTGTCCTCTCTCTCTCACATCCGTATCCTCACCCTTCTCCCTGCCCAACTCAGACTCCGTGGCCAGGCTGTTCCACAGTCCCATTGGCGCGTGCCTACCTGCTCTGTTCTGTGCACCTCCCAGCGTTCTCTCATGGAACTTCAACCTGGTTCAGGGTGACTGTTACTGAAGGCCAGAGCAGTGGCCCACACACAGCCCTGCTCCATACATGGCATGGCTTTGCCTCTGTGACCCCGGGCCTGCGGGTCCGGGGCTGCCCTAGTGTCCTGCACGCCCTTTCTGCACCCTGCAGCCCCTCGCTGCCCCCCGCCACATGCCTTGCTTGCTCGTTCACTGGGAAAGGAGAAGCAGCGGCAAGTTCTCTTTCTGCTGCTCTCCTGAGCTCCGCCAGCCTTGCTGCCCAGCCTCTCCCGCCCCCACGTAGAGCTGCCTGAAGGCACGGCAGCCTTTGGCAGGGAACTGGAGCGCGTCCCTTGCAGCTTCACCCTCCTGCCGCCTGTCCTCATTTTGCCTCGCATCATCCCCCTAAGCACACAGAAATGCCGTAATCCCGTAGCTTATCTTTAGGAAGTACGAGCAGCCCTGTCTTAACCCCAGGCCTCACACTGTCAGTCTCCTGTTTGTCAGACACTCCAGGCATGCCCCTCCTCGGGGTCACTGCACACGCTGCCCTCGTGACCGGGAGTGATCGGCTTCCCAGAGAGTGCACTGCTCGCTCCCTCATGGACACTCCAGGCATGCCCCTCCTCGGGGTCACTGCACACGCTGCCCTCGTGACCGGGAGTGATCGGCTTCCCAGAGAGTGCACTGCTCGCTCCCTCGTGTCGTCCAGGCCCCTTCACACCCCAGGGCAGCTCTGCGCTGTTCTGCCCAGGTTAGATCGTCCCCTGTGTGTGCTCTCTGTGCTGTGACTTTCTTCCCAGTATGTGTCACCCCCTAGTAAGTAGGTTTACTTATCTGCTATTTTCTCACCAAAGGGAAGGCTCTGTGGGCCAAGGCCTTTGTCACCTGTGTGCACTGCTGGATTCCAGTTACTGGAGCCGTACCTAGCAGATTAAACGTGTTGAAAGTATGAATCAGGCTTCAGCTTCTAAGCAGAAGTGATTCTGAGGGCATCAAAGCCCTGATTTTTAATTTCTTTCTCTACTTGGACTCAGGTGACAGCTTTATTTTATTTTAAAAAATGCTTATTTGTTTTCATCTACTTTAAAAGCCAGGTAGAAAGGGAGAGAGAGAAATCTTCCATCCACTGACTGACTCCCCAGAGACCCACAATATCAGGGCTGGGTCAGACCAAAGGCAGGGGCCCAGAAGTGCATCCGGGTCTTGTCTGAGTGGCTGGGGACCAGGCACCTGAGCCATCATCTGCTGTCTCTCAGGATGCGTTAGCAGGAAGCCGGATTGGAAGCAGAGCAGCCAGGACTCAGACTGGCCCTGCGGTGTAGGATGTGGGCTTCCCGGGCAGCGGCTTACCCCACAAAGCCTGCACACCCGCCCCTACAGCTTCCCTTTAAAGCTGGTTTCCCTCGCGGTAGAAAAGGGCTGCAGGAGTTCCAAGTGTCGCGTCTACGTCCTGCACCAGGGGTCAGCCAACTGCTCTGTGTAAAACCAGATAAGAAATGTGTGAGGCTGTGCAAGCCGTACAGGCCTGCTGCACCCGGACTGGACTGCTGTAGCATCACAGCTCTCAGAGCACAACTTACAAACAAGTGAGTGTGCTGTGATTTAGTAAGATTACTTAGAAAAGCCAACAGCAGAGCACATTAGTCCTAGGCTGTAGTTTGCTGGGCCCTGCTCTCAGCCATCCAAAAAGAACAAGTGTATTTTCTTTAAAAGATTTATTTATTTATTTGAAAGTCAGAGTTACACAGAGAGAGGAGAGGCAGAGAAAGAGAGAGAGAGGTCTTCCATCTGCTGGTTCACTCCCCAATTGGCTGCAACAGCTGGAGCTGCGCCGATCCAAAGCCAGGAGCCAGGAGCTTCTTCCGGGTCTCCCATGTGGGTGCAGAGACCCAAGGACTTGGGCCATCTGCTGCTGCTTTCCCCAGCCACAGCAGAGAGCTGGGTTGGAAGTGGAGCAGCTGGGACTGGAACCGGCACTGCTTTACCCACTACACCACAGCGCCGGCCCCGCAAGTGTCTTTTCTAGCAGCTGTCTCAGAAAACCAGGGGACTTTGTTTTCCAAAGTTTCCAACAACCTTCTCCTTTTACTTGTTGGCCTGAATTTTATTGGATCCTGATAGTGAACCAGTTCCTATGTAGTGGGGAGAAGTGGTCTCACTGGTAGAGTAGTCTTGGCTACTATGAGGCTACAGTGCTTCCTGTAGCTCCTGGGCTGCGTGGGGCCAGGGAGTACCAAAGCAGCACTGCCCACCAGGCGAGATGGGGGACGGATGCTGAGCGTGCACTCAGGTAAGAGTCGATGCGTGTGACAGGTGTTTTGTGTGACTGCTGCCCTCTCAGAAAGTAAACCCCTTGAAGGTGGGCCCCACGCTGACCACTAGCAACCTCAGCTTGCCCCTTGTACAGGGCTTGAATTCAGTTAGATTGGAAGTGGCAAAAAGTTGGTGCGAATCACTATAATTTTTTATTTTGAGGTTTTATATATAATATAAATGCATGTGATCCCACTTGAATGACAGGAAAAAATATTTTGGAAAATATTTTTGTTCCTTTATTGTTTAAAACTTCAATTCTTAAGGGAATAAACTGATTTTTTTTTTAACTTAAGGTTCATAAAAAGGATTCTGGCTTTTGGCGAGATTTTGGTTTTGGAATGACTTGTCAATATCGGTCGGATTTCCTGACCATTGGTAAGTATATCTGACATTTAAAGATAGGACTTTGTATTTACTCTAGCTCTCACAGCATTTTCTTTTTTATATAAAGGTTTTATTTAATAAATATAAATTTCATAGGTACAACTGTTGGATTATAGCGGTTCTTACCCCCATACCTGTCCTCCCACCCCGACTCTTGTCCCACCTCCTACTCCCTCTCCCATTCTTCATTAAGATTCATTTTTAATTAGCTTTATATACAGAAGCTCAACTCTATACTAAGTAAAGATTTCAACAGTGGGTGCACCACACAGACACACAAAGTATAAGGTACTGTTTGAGTACTAGTTTTACCGTTAATTCTCATAGCACAACTCATTAAGGACAGAAGATAAAAGCATAATTTTTACCGGTTCCTCATCTTTTTGACTCTTTTCCCGCGTTTGCAGCAGTTGTTAGAAGCACTGTCACTAAAGATCTCTCTTCTGTTCTCATGAGTTGTTTCTCTCAGATTTAGTCTAAGGGGCTTCTTGTCTTTTCTTTTTAGAGATGGAGCATCCTCAATTTTCGTTGCGTTACTATGCGAAATCCCAGTTTTTAAGACAAATGGAAAAAAGCGCTCTTTCTAGCTCTGATGGAACTGTTGGAGGTGGGGGCTGGGAGTCATTGGCTTCATTGTCCGTTGCTCTAGGCCCAAAGGTGACCCGTCGTCCAGTCTGATCCTCTTCCCCACACCAGCTTCAGTCCTCCCCAGCAATACATCGAGCGTCAGAGAATGGTTCAATAAAGCAGCTGAAGCCTGATCCTGTGTCTCCCGGCTGCCTCTCCGCAGCATAGTAGAAGTCACAGGATACATTTACGTGCCTCCTAGACCCATAGCACATTCATTATTGTACTCAGTCACTCGTTCTAGAAATCTCTGTCTTTTTACCGTTGTAACACACAAATATTGGAAAATCAGGAAATAACAGTTAAAAGATTATTAAATGAAACTAATGCCCTTTTCCCAGATTTCTTGCTTAATAAAATCAGCATTCATTGTTCCTCAAAAAATACATTTTATACATTTTTCAATGCTTATAGTGCCTTATTTTTATATAACAACTTGATTGAGGTGTAATTCACATATTATTAAATTTACCACTTTGAAATGTACAGATACTGAGTTGTCCAGCTTTCACCACAATCAAACTTAGAATGTTGTCATCACCCCAACAGTCACTCTCCATGTCCCGCCACCCCCCTTCCTCATCTCCTAATCTGCTTCTTGCCCCTTCTGGGCATTTAATATAAATGATATTATACAATCTGTGGTCATTTAGAACTGGCTTCTTTCACTTGACATAATGTTTTCAAGAATTGTCCATGTAGTGTAAGGCACTTAATTATTTTTTACAGCTGAACACTGTCATTGTATGGTTATACCATATTTTGTTTATCTGTCCATTGATATGCGTTTATGTTGGTTCTACTTTTTGGCTCTTATAAATGCTCCTGTTATGAATATTTGTGTATACGTTTTTCTGTGAATATAGCTTTTGTATTCTCTTGGCTATATCCCCAAGTGTAGAATCCCTGGGCCACATGTTAAGATTGTTTAACCTTTCGTAGAATTCTAGTGTTTTCCTGAGTGCCTGTATCATACTCTCTTCCCATTGTCAGTGTATGAGAGAGCTGATTCCTCCACGTCCTCATTAGTACATATTATTTTCTGTCATTATAGTGGAGGTGATATGGGATGTCGCTGTGGTTTGATTTTCATTTTTCTGATGCCTAGTAATATTGAGCATCTTTTCATGTAATTATTGACCATCTCTTTAGTGAAATGTCTACTCAGATCCTTTGGCCACTTTTAATTGAGTTACTGGAGTTTGTTGGGCTTCTTGGAATATGTACATTGATATTTTTCATCATATTAGGGAAGTTTCAGTAATTATTTCTAGGAATATTCTTCTGGTCCTTATTTTCTCTTTCTTATAGTCATTATATGTTGATGGATACATACAAGCATGATTTATTTTAATTTTTGAGCATATTCAGAATGGCTGCTTTGGAATCTTTGTTAAAAAAAAAAAAAACATTGAAGCCCTGTCAGGCATTTTGTGTTGCCTGCTTTCTGTCTTTTTTCTGATCACATCTTCCTGTTTCTTTGCCTGTGTCATAATTTCTTTTGAAAACTTGACATTTTCGGTAATAAATTGTGACAGTTCTGGATACTTAGTTTCCCGTACCTCTAGAGATTTCATTTTTGTTTCTTCTTGCTTGTTGGTTTTCTGACGTGGCTACTATTTTAATGAATGTTTTACCCCTCATCCCTACTAAGGAGTGCATCAAAAGCGTTCTTTTTAGCTTCAGTATTTCTTCCCTCTAGCATTTATTTTTTACTTCTGATAGTACGCGTTTCTCTGCTTACATCACCCGTCTTGACTGCTGTCTGCTTATCTGTTACCTTAGCGTGTCAGTCACAGCTGTAGATTCCTAGCCTGGTAACTGCAGCCTACCTACCAAACCTGAATCTGGACCAAGTGTGTGTTCTGTCTCTGCACACGGGTTGTTTGTTTGTTTGTTTGTTTGTTTTGGCATGTTAGTATGCCTTGTAATCTTTTCGTTGAAGCTGGACTTGATTTGCTGGGCAGAAGGAGCAGCAGTAGTACCCACGGGGGGTGTGGTGGTGAGGTGGGGAGTGAGCCTGTGCCCCTGGACTGTGAACCTAACGCGGCTTCTCTGTTCTCCCCTCTCCTCCGAGACAGAGGCTACTGATGAAACCCCTGCAGGTTAGGCCCTGACCCTCCATAGATTACTCTGATATTTTTCAAAATGGTTGTCCATCCGGTTCTCTGCCTTCCCCCCGCCCCTGAAGCATTTTAGAGGATTTGTCTCTGATACTCAGCATGAGAACCCAGTAGAGCTCCTGTAGGTAAAACTCGCAAAAGAGTGGGGTCCTGATGCTGCCCCCTCCGTTATTTAGCTCTCTTATCTGTACTTGAGCCTCCAGCGCTTCCTCAGTTACAGCCCAGGCTTTCCTACCGGAGTGTGGCTCCCGGCCAGTCTGCTCCGGGAGGTCCTTACTGTTCTTGTTTTCTTGCCTGTCTGGCTCTCCAGGTTTGGGGTAGGGGTTTGCCCTGTGACCTCACTTCACTGAGTGAGAGGATTTGTTGATTTTTCAGTGTGTTCAGCTCTTGGTTTGTTGGGCTGGAGACTGAAAGCCCAGAGCCCTTGCTGAAGTGTCAGCGCAGCGTGCCTGGTGTTTGAAGAGCTTTCTTGTATCTACAGGGGAGAGAAACTGAGAGTGTACCAGGGCGTCTGGTCCAGCTGTGACCGCTCAAACAGGGGAGAGAAACTGAGAGTATACCAGGGCATCTGGTCCAGCTGTGACCGCTCAAACAGGGGAGAGAAACTGAGAGTGTACCAGGGCGTCTGGTCCAGCTGTGACCGCTCAGAATCACACTGCCCAGAGGCTTCAGGATCACCGTCTACCTTGTGCATGTGGAATTAAATGGGTAGAATTGTTTCACAGATACAAGCTGGAAACCTAGCTTTTAATTAAAGAATCATCTTCTTTTGTCTGTTTTTAAAAGAATCTGTTTTCTAGCTCTTCTAAAAAATTATAAATGGTTTGTGTTTTCCATGCCTCTTTAAAAAAAAAGAGAGATATATTTATTCACATGAACGGCAGAGTTACAAAGAGAGGGATGACACTTCCATCCACTGATTCCTTCCCCAGATGGCTGCAACAGCCAGGCTGGGCCAGGCCAAAGTCAGGAGCCTGGAACCTCCGTCCGGGTCTCCCATGTGAGTGGCAGACGCCCACGCGCTTGGGCCATCTTTCTGCCATCGTCTTCCTAGAGATGGCTGAGGTAGAGGTTCCTGTCTTCAGGAGCTCTAGAAAGAGTGCAGGCATGAGACAGAGAGCAGAGGTAAGCAAGGTAGCAAGGTGTAATGGGGTAGGGCGCCCGTCAGGGAGGGAATCTGACGGGGTAAGCAAGGTTACGTGGTTTTTGGAGAGGATACACCTGGCGGGCTGGGTGGGCATCTCAGCAAAGAGCCGAGGGGCTGAGCTGGGAGAAGCACACTGATGGAGCCGGCGGGCATCTCTGGAGAGACGGCACGCAGCCTGTGTGCAGACGGGCTGGAAGGGAATGGGGTCCAGTTCTTGCCTGCAGTTCTCCTTCCTGCCGCCCTCTTCTCCTGGACATAAGGGTCTGCTGGGTGTGCAGGGGTGAAAGTCCTCCCAGGGTCTTATTACCCACTGTTGTCAGACTGGGTAGCCCACTTGGCCTGAGGGGAGGCTAGGGCCACCTGTAAAGTTACCGGGGCTATGGGCAGGACTCTGTAGTGTGAAACACAGGGCTGCTTCTCAGGCGTGCTCCGCAGGCTGCTGGAGGCGGCGTCATGCCTCTCCACGGGTGCTTTGTCTTCCTTAGGCCCCTCTCTCACACACGTAGGCTCGTTTCTAACTTCCTGCTGACATGACCAGGTGCACTAGCAGGGGGCTGGATCAGAAGTGGAGCAGTGGGGACTTGAACTGGCACTCACAGCGGATGCCGGCATCCCAGGCAGCAGCGTTTGCTACAGTGCTGGCCCCTCGGTGCTCCTTTAGGTCGTTGTTCACCTTGAGCGCAGTTTGAAAGTCATCTGTTTTATCTCCCATGTCATGCGTCACCCCACTGTAGTTGGCCTCTTGCCCCATCTCTCCATCAGAGTCGTTCTAGGTAGGATTACAAGTAACGTTTTTGCTGCCAGGCCGTTGGTTCTTTCTAAGTTCTTAGTAGCACACACGACAACTACAAGACACTCCACTCTCTGCACTTGGTGATGGTACCTTCTCCAGAATTTTCTTCTGTGTCTGGGGTCACTTGTCAGTCTTTTACTGACTTACCTTTCTCTGCCTCTGTTTAACCTCTAGAAATGGGCATTTCTTATTGTGCAGACCCAGGCTTTGTTTTCCTTCAATTAAAAAAATTATATATTTGAAAGGCAGAGTAACACAAAGAGATCTTCCATCAGTTAGTCAGCTCCCCAAATAGCTACTGCAGCTGGCTGGGCCAGGCTGAAGCCAGGGGCCCAAGCACTTGGGCCATCTGCCCCTACTTTCCCAGGCACATGAGCAGGGAGCTGGGTTGGAAGAGGAGCCACGGGACTTGAACCAGCACTCTGATATGGGGTGCTGATGTGGCAGGCGGCCTAACCCACTGAGCCCTTTGTCTTTCTGGTAAACTGCTTCAGTAGCTTTCATTTATTCTTGTTTTTTAAATCATCTGTTCCCCCATTCTCACATTTTTAGCTCCAGCTTGGTCCTTGTTTTTTTCCCTCTTGGGAAGTTTTCTGGAAACCAGAAAGAAACAAACACACACATCTCAAAGAATAGAACAAGAACCTGAGATTATAGGTGGTTTACGTATCCTTCTCTTCCATTTGACTTTCTACAGGTTTTCTGTAGATCTTTTCACATTTCCAAAGTGTTCTCAGACGTTTGATCTCACGCTGATGGCCTGGAGCTGCTGGGGTCCTCCTAGCACCTGGCAGCTGGACGGCAAACAGGGACATCAGTCCTCCAGCTCGGTGGAAGCAAAACGCCTGTTTTTACGAGGCCTGCAGGTGCCGTGGGTGTCAGGCAGTTGCTTACCGTGTCCATTTTGACCCTGCAGGTGGATTTGACATGGAAGTAAAAGGCTGGGGTGGAGAAGATGTTCATCTTTACCGAAAATACTTACACGGGGACCTAATCGTCGTTCGGACTCCAGTGCCTGGCCTCTTCCACCTCTGGCACGAGAAACGCTGTGCGGATGAGCTGACCCCCGAGCAGTACCGCATGTGCATCCAGTCCAAAGCCATGAACGAGGCCTCTCACTCCCACCTGGGGATGCTGGTCTTCAGGGAGGAGATAGAAACGCACCTTCATAAACAGGCGTACAGGACAAACAGCGAGGCGGCTGGTTAGGGTGGCTGCACCCCAGCCAGCACTGCGTATTCAGCCTTAATGCCAGCGCCAGCTGCAGTGCCTCTTTCAGGGAAGACGTGTTTATTTTCCATGTTCTTTCTGACATTACTTTAGCATTTCAGCTTGATACAAGAAAAGGTTTCAACGCGAAGCCTCTGTTCTCGGAGAATACTGCACTATGACATAATTGACAAATGAGATCTGGTGTTTGAGTTAGTTTCTACGCTGTGCCCTGTTCTGCCTGCATGTGGGATTTCGTGTTGCCCCGGCTGCAGGGGGTGGCGGGACGGGATGTGCCGGGCAGAGGGAGGGCCAGGTGCCTCCCTTCCCTGTGGGAAGATAGTCTCACAGGAGTAGTGTTCACCTGCCAGCCGCCAAGCTCGTCTGCTTGATGTCTAAATAAAGGGCTCTGGTTGGCCGAAGAGTCCGTTTGCACTGAAGCAGAGGATAATTAAATGGCCCTGTAAATCCCCAACCAATCAAGAGAGAACAAAAATCCAAACCCCTGAATGTCTTTCTCAATGAATGAGTAATAATAGGAGACAGGTTAGAGCCTGTGGCTTAAATAAATATACAACTATAACATCATGTTCAGGACTAATAGTCGTAGTTGCAGTAACTGTTGAACAGCAGAAACAAACACAGAAACATTTTTAACAGCTTTTAATTATGGTGGCGTACAGGATATCAGCAGTGTCTCAGAACGTCAGTTTACGTGAGTGAGCTACACCAGGGCCTTCCCATGGTGGCTTGGGATAGATACTGTAGTGTGATTTTGTTTGTTTTTCGCTTTGTATTGTCTCATTTAGCATGGATCCATATATATTTATTATCCTTTATTTTAACTAATATATATGTACTTGCATTGTTACAGTAGTGAGTTGAAAGAATGTCACTGAGGCGAAGAAGACAATTTAATGAGATCTACTGTAAGAGAACTGATTTGAGGAGAGAGAAGATAGTCTGAACTGAAATCTGAACTATAGAATATTTTAGAGAAATGTATTACTTGCCTATAGAAAGAATGTTGTTTTAATTGAGGTATAAACTACAGACAAAATGAATAAGGAAATATATTCAGGTAGGACTGTACTACGTTATTTATCGCTCGCGGCTCTTTTACCACTGGGTCAGTCGCTTGATCCAGAAAATAGAGAGAAGGTGGAAAGCATGCATGAACTTTTTAGCCTTTTCCTTTTAAAAAGGACCTCGTTGTATATAAACCCCTGAAAGTTCACACATGAAAAATCGTTACTCCTTTTGGTCAGTAAATTATATCTGAAATATCAAACGTTCTAAATTCCTAGGTGCTAAATGAATTGAGTTTTACAATTCCTCTTAACCAATTATTACAAACTTTAAGTCAGGGTAGTGTTTAGGTGTTTTTTAAAGGATATGTAAAATGTTCTCTGCAAAACAGTTCAGACCGCCATCGTCTTTTATATACAATTATTTATCGTGAAGCCCAGTGAATTATGGTATTTAAAGTGAGAGAACTTAACTATTTGCACAGGTAAGTCGAGGATTGTTTTTTGAGAAAAATTATTTTACTTTTATTCCTGTTTTTTTAAACTAGCTTTTAATTTAAAGACAGAAGCTAAGCAGTGGAAATATACTATGTTTTTGACATTAAATGGTACCAATAAAGTATTTTATTACCAAAAGTTAAATGCAGTTGTGATATATCATTGTCTTTCTGTTGAAAAAAGTCATAAATACAGAAAAGTACACCATATGCATTTGTGCATTTTAAAGAATAAGAAAGCGAACCAGTGCAGCAGACCTCAGGGACGTCACCAGTGACCCCTGTGTGCCCCTCTGCACCCCACACCCTCACCCTCTCTGTAGCAGTCCCCCTGGTTGTTGTAACCATTTTTTACTTCCTTTACTCCATTGTTTTCTCAACTGTGTATGTATCTCTACCCAAAATACTGTTTAGTTCTGCCTGGCTTTGAATTTACGTACATTATTATTTCATTGTGTAGTCTCTAACTTTCTTTCATGCAATTTTATACTGAAAGTCACCCATGTCAGTCTCAAAATTCACTCTTTTTTACTATTGAATAGTATTCCATTGTTTGACTATAGTACAGTATTGCAAAATTCTGCTGTTGGTAAATGTTTGTTGTTGTTGTATTTTGCTGTTTGCTTGCTTGCTGTGGTGGTTCAGGCAGTGCTGCATGACCACACTGCACCTGTCTCCAGCAGCTGTGCCAGTGTTTCTCTGGGAGTAAATGTGCAGTCATTGGCCACGCACATGGGTCCTACTTTCAGGTGAGCCACCTTCCAGCACTGGGTGAGAGTTAGTTTTGCATACTTGGCAATATTTAGTTTTATAAGCCTGTTAGTTCTTGCTAATCTAATGGGCAGATACTTTGCATTGCTAGGCTTTTACCCATTTTTACCAGTTCATAGAATTTTTTTGTACATTTTGAATACCAGTTATTTTTGTTTAAAATATTTGCAGATATCTTTTTCCCAGGGTGTAGTTTGTCTTTCCTCATTCCTTTTTTTTTTAATTTGTTTGACAGGTAGTTTATATATATATATATATATATATATATATATATATATATATTTATATATATTTAGAGAGAGAGAGAGAGGTCTTCCTTCCATTGGTTCACTCCCCAATGGCCACTACGGCCGGTGCTGCGCCGATCTGAAGCCAGGAGCCAGGTGCTCCTCCTGGTCTCTCATGCAGGTGCAGGGCCCAAGCACTTGGGCCATCCCACACTGCCCTCCTGGGCCACAGCAGAGAGCTGGACTGGAAAAGGAGCAACCAGGACAGAATCCGGCGCCCATATGGGATGCCAGCACCACAGGCGGAAGATCAAGTGAGCCACGGCACCAGCCCCTCCTCATTTTATTCTTGTGTGTGTGTGTGTGTGTGTGTGTTAAATAGCTTTTTTGCTTTCCTCATTCTTTATGGTACTTCTATGAATAAAGATTCGCTTTAGTCTGATTGATCTTTGTCCTTTATGAAATCAGCTTTGTTTTGTGCAGTCCTAGCTTCCAGCAGAGTGAGCAGAAGGATCAGATGGCTTCCACAGTCCGTGCTCCTCCCGCGTGCAGTTCCAGTTACCCTTGATCAGCCATGGTCTAAAAGTATTAAATGGACATTTCCAGAAATAAAACATCTTCAGTTTTAAATCGCATGCCATGCTGAACAGTGTGATAAGGTCTCTCTGCAGCCCACCTGGATGTGAATCAGTGTGTACAGTCACTTGGTAGCAGCCTGGGCTCTCAGATTCATTGACTGCTGCAGCCTGGAGGAACCGGGGTTTGGCCTTCAGGGGAGGGGCAGCAGTAGCCTCACACTCAACGGCATCGGCACCGGCACCGTTCACCTCGCTCCACCTCACGTCATCACAGGAACGGTAGGTGCCATGCAGGAACGTATTTTGAGAGACACCACATTCACGTAACTTTTATTCCAGTATATAATTGTTCTACTTCATTATTAATCATTGTTAATCTACTATGCCTAATTTGTAAATTAACCTTGATCACAGGTACGTATGTATAAGAAAAATACAGTGTGCACATGTATATAGTGTATACAAAAACTGTGTGTGTGTGTGTGTGTGTGACACCGCATCACCACTCACGTCCATAGTTAGCATTAGGGTCCACTCCTGGTGTTGTGGATCCCTGCGTTTAGACGAGTGTGTGAGGACGCGTGTGCACCACCGCAGTGTCACACACAGCAATTTGTTTCACTGCCCTTGAAAATCTTCGGTGCTCTGCCTGTTCACCCCTGCCTCCCACTAACTGCTGGCAAACCCTGGTCTTTGCCTCCATAGTTGGAGTCACTCCGGGGAGCTTTCCAGGTGGGTTTCTTTCCCTGAGTAATCCTCATCTACGTTTTTGTTGTATTTTTTCATGGCTTCGTGCTGGAAAGTAACCCCATAGTCTGCACGTTCCAGTCTGTGCCGTCACCCGTCAGAGGACGTGTTAGTTGTTGGCAGTGATGAACAAAGCTACCGTGAACACCCAGGTGCAGGTTTTTATGTGGTCCTAGTTTTCAGCATCTTTGGGCAGATACGTTTACTGGATTGTGTGGTGAGGGCATTGTTCAGTTCTGGAAGACACCACCGAATTCCTCCAAAGTGAACACACCGTTTTGCCCTGCCCCCTGCAGTGAGTGATGTGTGTGATGGCGTCAGCGTTCTGGAAGTTGGCCGGCCAACAGGTCTGTGGTGGTGTCTCGTTTTGTTTGCAGTTCCCTGACGACTTAGATGTGCAACCTATTTTCCTGCACTTGTTCTCCTCTGTACCTCTTCTTTGGTGGGGTGTTGGTTTCTAGTTTTTATTGTTGATTTATGACTCGGTAATAGGGAAGGGTTTCTTAAAGACACTGTAGCTTGTTCGAAAACCCTCGTGGGTAGCTTTGAATTTCTCAGGCCTTCAAACGGGAGAGATCTGTGTGTGGTGTGAGGTGAGGGTCACCTTCACTGCTGTCCAGCACCACCTTACTGTTGTGCAGAGCACCCCGTCGTCCACCGGCTGTCCCTGCAGGAGCAGCACTGGGGGCTCCTGTCACCGCACCCCTAACCCGCGGTCTGACTGACTCTAAGCTGGTTGATACCCGGGAGAACTTGTCCACTCACCTTTTCCTGAAAGGCCATCCTGGGCACAGCCTTTGCACTTTGATATAAATGCTAGAGTAAGCTGAGTAAGTCTCATAAAAAACTTCTCTGAATTTGGCTGGGGTCTCATTAAATCTGGCAGCTCCCTTTGGGAAATGCTGACATCTTTACAAGGAATCTTCCAGTCTTTGAACACGACATACTCTGGAGTTTCATAATTTTTCACACAGTAAACACACGTATATTATTTTTTAGATTTTTTTTCTAGATACTTTGCATTTTTATGCCATACCTGTCTTCTGTTTGTTTCTATTGCCTGTTGCTATTTGGAAGTCATTTATTTTTGTATATTTTGTCTTCAGAAACTCTTTAATGATACATTTCTGGTTTGTTTTGCAGTTGCACAACTGTATCATTTACTCACACCACATGAGTGCTGGAAGCTTTCACTTCAGTTTTTTGGTCTTTGATTTCCGTTTTTTGCCTCTTGCTGCTTGTTAGGACTTGTCCAGCAGTGTTGATGGAGGAGGTTAAAATGCACCCCCGCTCGCGTTCTGCAGTGCAAGGGCTGGGAACAGTCTAAAATCCTGTACTGTATGTTGCATTAATGAATTAATCGATTTTCTGAAGTACTTTGCATTCCTGGGCAAACCCCAGTGAGTCACAATGTATTATTATCCTTGCTTGACATTGCGGGATTGGGTTTGCATACATACACACATCTGTGTTCGGTGTGTGTGTGTGTGTGTGTGTGAAATGTTTTCATCCATGTTCATGAGTCAGATTGCCCGTAACTGCCCTTTCTCGTCCTCACTGCACTTTTCTGTTAAGGTTGCTTATAAAAGTAAGTTCCGGAGGTCCGCTTTTGTCCTGTTTCTAGAAGGGATCTGTAAAACTGGAATTACGTCTTCCCTGAACGTTTGGCAAGGCGGCCTGAGAGCCCCGTGGCATGGCAGGAACTTTCTACCCAGGAAGATGACGGCTCATTGGTTCAATTTACTTAATGAGGCCGGCGCCGCGGCTCACTAGGCTAACCTTGCGGTGCTGGCACACCGGGTTCTAGTCCCGGTCGGGGCACCGGATTCTGTCCCGGTTGCCCCTCTTCCAGTCCAGCTCTCTGCTGTGGCCAGGGAGTGCAGTGGAGGATGGCCCAAGTGCTTGGGCCCTGCACCCCATGGGAGACCAGGAGAAGCACCTGGCTCCTGCCTTTGGATCAGCGCGGTGCGCCGGCTGCAGCGGCCCGGCCGCGGCGGCCATTGGAGGGTGAACCAACGGCAAAGGAAGACCTTTCTCTCTGTCTCTCTCTCACTGTCCACTCTGCCTGTCAAAAAAAAATTTACCTGATGATTGTAGGACTATTCAGATTTTCTGTTTTATCTAGAATCATTTGATTGAGTTTATTTAAGGTAAATTGTAGTTCTCTAGAAGTCTGTACTTATAAATTTGAAAACTCAGATGAGATGCATGGAGTTGTTGGCAGTGTGCTTTATCTGCGTGGATGTGCAGGACTCACGGTGATAACCTCTTTCTCCTCCTGATCTTGTTCATCTGTGCTGTCTGTTTTTTCTGGCTCAGCCTTGCCGGCGGCTGGTGGATTTTTTTTTTTTTCAGTCGTTTCAAGAAGTGGACCCTTGGCAGCCAGGTGTGAGGTTCACGTCCTCCTGAACACAGCACTTCCAGTCTTGTTGAGTCAGGTGCTTTAACTCCTGGTGCGGGTGTGGGTACATCATGTAGCTTTCAGTCAGTCCATCGTCGGGGAGGTGATGGTGAGTACTGTATCACGCTCACTGGGCATTTGGCTGTCTTCTTTTGTGAAATGTCAAGGGTTTTTTGACTTTTTTAAAAAATTGGCTTATGTTTTTTTAAATGAGTTTGTGAGAGTTCTTCTATATTCTGAAGTTGAGTCCTTTGTCAGGTGTATGTACAGTCATCCCTCCGTATCGCAGGACCCCCATGGGTACCACAGTGGGTGGAGGCTCAAGTTCCCTGTGTAAAGTGGCCTAATAGTCACGTGTAACCGAGATGTAACCTCCCAGGTGCTCTAGCTCACCTGTAAATCACTGACGACACCCAGTGCAATGTCAGTGCTCCGTGTCACTCATGCTGTTTAGGGAATAATGACGAGAAGGGACGTCTGTAGTGTTTTTCTTTCCTAATATTCTTGGTCCATGGATGGTTAATCCATGAATGTGGGACCCAAGGCCAACTGTATTGCAAAGTTCCTCTCCCAAGAGAAGGTTTGCTTTGCACTCCCCTAATTATGTCTCTTACTAAACTTCTCAGCTCTAACAAAGTTGAATTCTTCAGTTTTCTTTTTCTATGGCTAGTGCTTTGGGTGTGCAATTTAAGAAACCTTTGCCTACTCATTGTGTTGCCTTCATGTAAGGTCTGTGATGGCTTTGGAAACAGTTTTGTATACGAGTTGCTGTAGGAGTCAGGATTCATCCTTTAGCGTTTCTGGAAGTGTAGGTCTGCTGATAGCAAACTGAATTGTAATTTGTCTGTAAATATTTTTATTTCATTTAAAAAACGTACTTTTGACGACTCCAGGTTCTGGATCGGCAGTTACTTTTCCGTCTGGCACGTTGCTGTGACTGGATACCCCTCTGTCCCTGACCGCCATCCTTCCTGCTGGGAGCTCTCAGCCTGACAGCTGGCAGTGCCCGAAAGGTCTTGAAGACCTCGCCCCTGCTGCCCCCACCAGAACACCTCTGTATGTGGGCTGGTTTCTGTTTCTGCTCATGCTTTATCAGTTCTGAAAAGCTTTCGGCTGTTACGTTTTCAATGCCGTCTCTGACTCATTCTTTGCATACTCCTGAACATCTTAAATAACATGTGCACCTTCAGACTGTTAGTAACAACATCTTAAAATGGTTATTGTATCTCAGCCCATTTCTTACTTTCCAGCTCTGTTCTGTGTTACAGTCTGGTAATTTCTTCAGAATTATAAGCAAACAGATTTGAAAAGAACCAAATAGAGCAACTAGAAATGAAAGCTACAGTAATTGGGTTTTTTAAAAAAATGTTTTTTCATCTGATTGCAAGGTGGGAGTGGGAGGACCATCTTCCATCTGCTGGTTCTTCCTGAAATGCCCACTGCAGCAGGGATGGACCAGGAGGGAAGCCAGGACCAGGAACTCCATCCTGGCCTCCCATGTGGGTGTCCCGGATGCAAGCACTTGGGCCCTCACTCAGGCCCCAGCATGCGTTAGCAGGAAGCTGGGACAGCAGTGGAGGAACCAGGACCCAGACTGGCAGATTTGTTTAAACCCAACAGACGGGTGTGTGAGATTAGACCCAGTGATGGGGAGGTTGTTAGCACTGGAGTGCAGATCTGCTTGGGGCACTTACGGTTTGTGCCAGTTCAGGGCCACGTGCAGCTACTCACTTGCTCAGCGCAGTCTGCTGGGCCAGTGCGATGTATGCACGACACTCTGACTCCCTGGTTGTGTTCTAAATGACCAGGGGTAAAGTCCCCCGCCTCCATTCAGTGTCAGGGTCGAGACGGGCAGGCTCCCTCACCCTCGCCCTCGTGGGGTTGCAGGTATGTTGCAGGTGGCTACTGGGATGCCAGCTTTATAGGCCGGGGGCTCCCATTTGATCCCCTGTGGACCTGCAGGTGGAAGCTCCTGGCCCCTGCCCTGAGGGCAAAAGCCGGCTGCAGCGCCTCCCTGCCTTTGCTTGGGTGTTGGAATTTTCCACAGCTTTGTCCATGGGCCAGCGCCTGGTCTGCCAGTGCCCGAGCCGTCAGGCGTGTGATGTCGTTTCCACTGCACAGCCTTGTTGAGCACACACCCCCGCACCCCTGAGCATCCTGGTTCGTCTCTTGGGGTGGGTACTTGGCGGGCTTGGAGGCCACCCTCTGTCTTCCTCACAACAGCCTGACCTCGCTGAGGGAAGTGGGTTAACATGGTGGGAACTGACCGTTAGAAAGTGTTTCCAGCCTCCCGTCTGTGGGGCCTTGTCCTCACCACGCGTGTGCTTGCTACTGCTGGAGACGCTCTGGTGACGACGCCGTGGCTGTGTTGGGACTCCAGGTGTTCCCTTCCGAGGGGTGCCGCGTGGCGAGCTGGGTGCCACAAGTGTGTGCCGTCTAAGCGCCGTGTCCAGGCATCTGCAGCTGGGAACCGTGCCTGGGAGAGGTGGGCTAGGGACAGACAGGAGCGGCCCACGCCTGCAGCCCTCACAAACGTGTGCGGCCAGGCCTCCCGACTTCAGAGTTGCAGGTCCGGTGGGACCTGAAGGTACGTTTCCAACAAGGCTGCTTCCAGGGCCGCCGCCGCCAGTGACCTGGCCACCCCTGGCCAGCCCAGCACGCCCACAGCCAGGGCACAGCCCCAGTGCTGTGCGGCCCCTGCTTTGGCTGAGAGGCACGTGAAACTGGCAGAAGCAACAGCCAGGAAACGGTGTCAGTGCCAGCAGGGCTCACATCTGCACAGGCGTCCTTGTTTGCTCCACAAACAGCCGCACACCTGCCGCGTACTGTCTGCCCCTCAGCCCAGCCTTCAGCCCCGCAGCAGTGACACCGGCCATTTAAACTTGCAGTCAGCTCCGCACGCACACACCGGCTGCATCTCAGTGCTCAGTACCCACCCGTGGTTAGCCGCCACTGAACATTCCTACACTGCAGACTTTTCTGTTGGGCAGGGCTGGTCTATGGGAAGACACTGAAAATGAATTTTTGGGACCGGCACGGTGGCGTACCGGATAAAGCCCTGGCCTGCAGTGCCGGCATCCCATATGGGTGCTGCCAGTTCAAGGCCCGGCTGCTCCTCTTCTGATCCAGCTCTCTGCTATGGCCTGGGAAAGCAGTGGAAGATGCCCAAGTGCTTGGGTTTCTGCACCAGTGCGGGAGACCCAGAAGCTTCTGGCTCCTGGCTTCTGATCAGCTCAGCTCTGGCCACTGCGGCCACTTGGGGAGTAAACCCAGTGGATGAAAGACCTCTCTCTCTCTCTCTCTCTCTCTCTTTCAAATAAATAAATCTTAAGAAAAAGAGTGAGCTTTCACTTCTAAAGGCACAGGGCAGGGTCCAGAATAGTGGGACAGGAACTCCCAGGACTCATTCCAGGAGTGCCCCACCCCGGCCTGGGCTCCCCAGCCTCCCTTCCCCGGCCAGAGCCCTACAGCGGGCACGGACGCAGGAGCCCTGTGGTGACTGAGCCGCTGTGCTCCCGTGCCACCAGGGTCTTTGGGGAGCCCACTTTGAGGAGGCCGGCCTGGAACGTGCCTTTTCTAGCCTCGTGTCAGCGATGTGAAAAGTGTGAAAAGCCCGCCGTGAGCAGGGGCTTGCAGGACTGGAGGAAGGCCGCTCGCCCGGTTTGTCAGGAAGCCCTGCGGCCGCCCCAGCGACATCCCAGCTCCCGCCCCACAGCACACACGCAGGCCACGGAGGGGAGCGACTGTTCTTTTATTGATGCAAGTATGTCCAGCCACACCGAGAACTGACATCCTGCATTACGGTACAGCTTTATGTTCAAGAGTTCATGTCAAAAACGAGACAGCAAATTGGGGGTATGTGTCCAATGGGGCAAATCATCAAGTGGCAGACGCGGACAGGGTTTCAAGTAAGGACTAAAAGTGGTGAGCCGTGAAGTGCACACTGGGGGGACGGCTCCGGCACACACGTACAGAACACGTTCCATCACAGGATCCCAACTACAGATTCTCAAGGTGCAAGCCTCTCTCTCAGACATCAACAGAGCGGCCCGCACCGGGGAGCCCGTCTCAAAGTGCAAACACAGGGACAGTCAGTGCAAGCATTGGTTCCGGGCAGCGGGCGCCCGAGGCCTGGCCTGTTCCTCTCCAGCCCCCCCCCACCCCCCGCCTCGGGAAATGTGGAAATCAGAACCTGGCTGGTCCCGGCCCAGGCTTCCCCTCCCTGTCAAGGCTGCTGCCCGAGCCAGGCATTCGGAGACAGCCAAGGACGATGAGCTCTTGCAAGAGACGGAATCAGCCAGGAGGGACCGGCTCGGCTTGTGTCCCGGCCCACGATCAGGGAGATTCACGCCAGGAAGTCGGCCACGGAAAAGCGGAGTGCACACCTCCAGGTGTTGTGCAGTTGGATGGGAACGGGTGCCGGCCTGGCTGGGTCTCCGCGTTTCGCATTCCAGTCGGGGGCAGGACGGGGGAGGGCAGTCCACTAGGACCTGCGTTTGCTTCTCTTTCCCTTGAACCTGGACACCAGCCAGCGCAGCCCGAGCTGTCACCGTCCCCAAGGCTGCCGTGTAGCGCTCTCCTCCCAGCTCAGCCCGGCTCTCAGAGGCAAGGCTGGGAAAACAGCTCCACGGCGCCCCCTCTCAACAGTCTCAGCTTTTCCTCCTCTCTAAAACGTGGCTGAGAAACCACCAACCAGACGCCCCCCCACCCCGCCCCTGAACCCAGAAATCCCTGATCAAAGAAAACAGACATGTAAACTCTGGGAAGCACACACTCCGGAAGGAAGCGCGTGAGCCCCCCAGCCACCCACCCAGCCCCTCGCTGAGCCCCCGCGGCCTCTAAGGCACTAACCCGACGTCAGGGACGCTGGCGGCAAACTCATCCGGGCAGGCCGGGCTCACGTTGGTTTTGGTTGGGTTGTTTTTTTTTTTTTTTAATTTTTTTTCATAAGGTGTGAATAATCAAAAGTAGAAAATAAAAATCTACATCTCATTAGAATAAGATGGGATCATGAACGCCATCTCCCATGAGACTCTTTCCCCGCCCCTCCCCATAAGCAGGGCCCTGCCCTGTTATTTAAAATAAACCAAAAAAACTTTGTTAAGTGCCAAAGGTTGATGCATGAAATAATTACCATTTTTTCCATAAAAGTTATATACAAAATGGACCCCAGCCAGTGAGGCCGCCTCATCTGAACAGCCCAGCAATCCGGACGGAAGCTCGCTGCGCGCCAGTGCGTCGTCCTGTGCCTGCAGCACCTCAGGCCCGGTTGAGCAGAGTCGTCCTACAGGTGCACAGGGAACAAGGTGAGAGTCAGGCCCCCGCGTGGGCAGAGGGCAGGTCCACGTTGTGCAGAACCTGCAGCCCCTTGCAGAAGAGCAGACCCGGGGCCGGGCTGAGGACGGCAGCACCGGCATCCAGCATGGGCGCCGGCTCAAGTCGCCACTGCTCCACTTCCCATCCCGCTCCCTGCTAATGCGCCTGGGAGAGCAGCAGAAGGTGGCCCAAGTGCTAGGGCCCCTGCACCCATGTGGGAGACCCAGAAGAAGCTCCTGGCTGCTGGCTGTGATCTGACCTAGCCCCCTGGCCGTGGAGGCCATCTGGAGAGTGGACCAATGGATGGAGGATCTCTATTTCTCTCCAGTTCTGCCTTCCAAATAAATCAATCTTTTACCAGCAGAAGAGAGGTGCGTGGTACCTCCCACCCCCACCCCGTGGGCTCGGGGGTCCCTGGCAGGGTCCAACCTGAGGGTCTTCCAGCTGTCCTTTTCCATGTGGTTCTCAGGGCCTTCACTTTCAAACGAGGCGATGAAGAGACCTGAGAGGCAGAGAAGCCCCTAGATCCCCACCCCCGCACCCTGTTTTCCCCTCCAGGCCCAGGACAAAGGGCGGGTCTCTGGGTGGGTCCCAGGGCTTCCCAGCCCCCCGTTCCCCCCCCCACAGCCCTGCAGGCGGAGCCGGCCAGCCAGCGTCACCTGGGCAGCTCACCTTCCTCATTGTAGATGGGCGCCGTGAGCAGGTAACTCTGAATCTTCTTGTCCTTCTCGAAGGGACACTCTACCTGCGTCCACGTCATGAACTCGTGGATCTGTCTGGAGATCTCCCAAAATTTCTGAAGGCACAGGGTGTCCATCTGTCGCCTGGAGCTTATCACCCTCCCTCAGGGGCCGGGGCTGGGGGAGGCGGGTGCTGGTGCTGCAGGGCCAAGCCCGTGGCCGCTCTGCCCAGGCCGTCGGGCTGCTGTGTGATCTCAGCTCCCCACCCATGGCTGGGGCCTTACTGTGGGAAACGGGTGCCCCGCCCCCACCCCGCCATCCTTGGGCAGGTGCCCTGAGCCCCTCCCTCCCTCTGGAATTCTCTGGCCCCACCTCTTCTCCGCCTAAGCTGCTCTGTGCTTTCAGCTGCCCCCCTACCTGCCCTGTGCCCTAGGATATCTCTCCCTCTCCCTCTCCTCCTCCCCCCCCTCCTCCTCTCCCCCTCTCTCTCTCCCCTCTCCTCCTCTCCCTCTCTCTCTCCCCCTTTCCCCCTCTCTCTCCCCCTCCCTCTCCCTCTCCTCCTCTCCCCCCCTCTCTCCTCTCTCCCCCCCCTCTCCCCCTCTACATCTCCCCTCTCCCCCTCTCTCCCCTCTCCCCTCCCCCCTCTCTCTCCCCCTCTCTCTCCCTCTTCCCCTCTCCTCCTCTGCCCCCTCCCTCCCCCCTCCCCCCTCCCCCCTCCCCCCTCCCTCTCCCCTCTCCCCTCTCCCTCTCCTCCTTTCTCCCTCTCCTCCTTTCTCCCTCTCTCCCCTGGCCAGGTTAGCTGTAGAACCAAGGCCCTGGGTACATGCAGGCTCCCTGGGACTCCAAGCTCTGTGACCAGGTCACCCCACCACCACCAAGATGGGCTCCCATGCCCCCCACCCCCGCCCCCGTGGCTCTCAGTCCTAACCTCCTCCCAGCCTCAGGCAGGGCTCGAGCAGCCCCTCCCCCAGGCCCCAAGCTCACCTTGAAGTTCACGTGGCCGTTGGGCAGGTGGTTGGTGTGGATCTTGTGCAGGAAGTAGATGTCCTTGACGAAGAGGTTGAACACAGGGATGACAATCTTCTCGCGGCTGCTGTTGGCCGTCTGGGACCGCTGCGTGGCCCCCTGCAGGGCGGTGCGGTAATTGCAGAAGTTGCTGGAGGGGTCCATGTGGTGCTGGGGGGGGGGCAGGGAGGCCCTGGTGAGTGCCCGGCTCCTGCACCCCCTCAGGCCTGCTCTGGGCACTGCCTGCAGCTGCAGGTGGAGCCCAGGAGCCAGTGCGGGGAGGGGGGAGCCCCAGGTAACCGCAGGACGAGGCCTTCTGAGTTTGTCTCACCCTCCTCCCAAAACTTTCCCTTGCTCCTCTCCCAGGCCCGACCAGATCCGCCAAGACAGACATTGTGCAAAGCAGAGGTCCTATGAGGGCAGAGATCAGCCCAGCTGCTAAGTCGCCCGCATCCCCTGTGGGAGCCCCGGCCTGCAGCCCCTGGCTCCAGCTCCCTGCTAATGCAGGCCCTGGGAGGCCTGATGATGGCTCAAGTGGTCCCCGCCACCCACACAGGAGGCCTGGACTGAGCTCCCGACTCCCAGCTTGAGCCCAGACCAGTCTGTCTGCAGGCATCTGGGGGTGAGCCAACGGATGGGAGCTCTGTCTGCCTCTGTGTGTGTGTCTTTCTCTGCCTGTCAAACAAAATAAACTCAAATAAAAATATTTTTTTTGACAGGCAGAGTGGACAGTGAGAGAGAGACAGAGAGAAAGGTCTTCCTTTGCCATTGGTTCACCCTTCAATGGCCGCCGCGGCCAGCGCACTGCGGCCGGTGCACCGCGCTGATCCGAAGGCAGGAGCCAGGTACTTATCCTGGTCTCCCATGGGGTGCAGGGCCCAAGCACTTGGGCCATCCTCCACTGCACTCCCTGGCCACAGCAGAGAGCTGGCCTGGAAGAGGGGCAACCGGGACAGAATCCGGCGCCCCGACCAGGACTAGAACCCGGTGTGCCGGCGCTGCTAGGTGGAGGATTAGCCTAGTGAGCCGCGGCGCCGGCTCAAACAAAAATATTTCTAATGCATTCTCTTTCAAAGATGTCCATAAGGCTGCAAACAAGCTCCCGCCCGGAGCCAGCCTCTGGGTGACCAGATGGCCCCGGAGCAGCGGCCGCGGAGCAAGGGAAAGGCAGGTCAGACTGTGCGGCCACAGCTGTCACTCGCCGTTCTCCAGAACTCCCTGGGGGCCGAGAATAGCCTGCCGTGGAGGGCAAGCATCCAGCCAGCCAGCCGCGGGGGCACGGGCTCGGGGGTCCCTACCTCCAAGACGTCGAACTTGGCCGTCTTGACCTTGGACCACGTCTTCTTCAGCCGTGCCACGGGGCTGAGGTTCATGCCGGCTGCGGGCACAGTGGGGAGGCTGGGTCAGGCAGGGCAGAGGCGGCAGGCCGCAGGGGCTGCCCCGCCCGTGCCCCGGGACACTCACAGATGATGGCCATCATGGAGTTGAAGTTGCCGATGTTGAAGCACTCGCGGGCCACGTCGATGAAGAACTCCAGCATGCGGGTGCGGTGCTTCTTTTTCACCACCTGGAGGGCGGCGGCACGGCCTCGGTGTGGAGTCACCAAGGGGCCGCCAGGCAGGGGGGCCGAAAGGGCCCCGGGACTTGGACGGGCCGAGGGGGCCGGGGCTGGGGTCAGCTCCCTCGGCCCAAAGGGGATGGGGCCACCTCCCTCTAGGGCCTGTGTGGGCTGGCAAAAAAATGCTTGCTGGGGCTGGCACTGTGGCACAGCAGGTAAAGCCACCACCTGCAGTGCCGGCATCCCATATGGGCACCAGTTCAAGTCCCGGCTGCTCTACTTCCAATTCAGCCTTTTGCTATGGCCTGGGAAGGCAGTAAAAGGTGGCCCAAGTCCTTGGGTCCCTGCACCTGCGTGGGTGACCTGGAAGAAGCTCCTGGCTCCTGGCTTCAGATCAGCCTAGCTCTGACTGTAGCGGCCATTTGGGAATGAACCAGTGGATGGAAGACCTCTCCCTCTCTCTCTCTCTCTCCCTCTCTCTCTCTCTGTCTCTCTCTTTCTCTTCTTTTGTAACTCTTTCAAATAAATAATTTTTTTTTAAAAAAGAGTGTTTGCTGAGCATGGGGCAGGGGTAGGGAGGTGGGGCACTCCTTGGATGGAGGCCCCATTGTCACTCAAGGAATTGCTGTGTGAGGGACACCTGACGATGGAGATGCCATTGACAGACAGCTCCGTCATCTAGCTTGAGGCTGGGGCAGCAGCCAGAGCCTCCTGGGGTACCGAGGCACACAGGCATGGCAGTCAGCTTACCCGGCACACTTCAGTGGCCACCAGCATGCTCAGGCAGTTGAACCAGTTGTCATAGGCCTCCAGGCTGAAGGTCTTGGTCAGGTCCCCTCGGCACTGGGAGGGATCCAGCAGGTCAGGGGGATTGGGCAGGTCTGGAGCCCTGTGCCCCCTCCCAGCACACCTCGCCCTCCCATGCTCCCAGAGCAGGTGCTGCAAGGGTCCAGCAGGTGTCACAACCCCACCTGCCAGGGCCCTGCCCACTCACCCTGTGGTTGTCCCGGGAGTCCGTGTGGCTGATGATCTGTATCAGGTCCTCGGGGTGAATGCTACTGACCCTCTCCTGGGGGCACAGGGACAGCAAACGGGGGGCAGGTGACGGCCCTGTCCCTCAGAGGAAAGGGACAGAGCTACAGAGTAGTGCGGTGGGGAGGGGGTGCAGCCCGGGGCACAGACCCTCTGCCTTCTCACAGCCCTCTGTGGTTCCCACCTTCCGGCCACCCAGGGCTGCCAGGCCCCTGTGGGCCTAACACCAGGCACAGGCACCTACTACTCATATGGCCACGCCCAGCCTGAGGCACCCAGGTCAGGGCTCATGAGCCCTCTGCCCCAATTGGCAGGGGCTATGCAGTGCTGTGCACAGAGGGGCCCTGGGTGAGCTGCAGAGGGCGCACCCCGCCACACCTGCACAGGCAGCACTGACCAGTTCGATGTGGGTCAGCTGCTGGGCCAGCACCAGGGGGTCGCAGCACACGCCCAGGATGTCCTTCTGGGCGGCTGGTGGCTTGGCCTTGAGGACGGGCCCTTTGTCCATGGCTGGCTGCCGGAGCTTCTCCCGCAGCTCCTGGAGCTGGTTCCGGGTGGCCAGGGACAGCAGCAGGCTCTGTGTCATTTGGGCGATGGCCTTCTTCACGGTGCCGTTCTCCTGTGGGGGGCCGGGGGGGTGGGGGGGGTGAAGGCGGTGCTAGCATGGGCTGGCGGGACATGCCTGGCAAGGAGCCCGAGACCCCAGCCAAAGCCGCCGTGAACCTCTGACCTCTGACCCCAGAGCCGGCTGCCCTGAGAGCCTGCTGGCTGCAAAGTGTGATTTCTCCCACAGGCAGCCCCTGAGCTGTTTCTGGCTTCTCCCAGGCAAGAGCCGCTGGGAGCCAGGACAGCAGATAGAAATCTTAGAGCCACTCCAACAGGTCCCCACTGCAAGGAGCCGGGGGGGGGGGGGGAGCAGGGGTTGAGGGAGGGGCAGGGGCTGGGGGAGGCACTGGCGGCGCCAGGTTGCAGGGCCAGCTGAGCTGTCATTAGGGGATCGGGGACCCAGCCGCAGCAATCCCCTAGGGCAGTGCCAGGACAGGGGGCCTATGCAGACCCCCCACCCTCACCCTGCAGGAGCCGAGGGAGCCCTGACCTCGTCACACTGGGTGACACGGTGTGTGATGGCCTTCAGCTCTGCCATGGCCTTCTCGTCCTGGAAGTCGTAAGGGAATGCCTCCGTCCACTCCTTCAGCAGCTGCACGACCTTGGCCGAGAAGGACTTGAGCTTGGCCTGGGGCGGCAGGGGCAGAGTGAGACCCCCAGGCCTGAGCAGGTGGCATAGGCCCCCCAACCCCCAGGCCTGGGCCAGCACCTCCTGTCCCCGCGTGTTCGGGTGCTATAATTAAAAAAGCACCCCATAAAAGCCGAGCGAAAACTTGGCACCCCATGCAAGACTCTCTTGGTGCCCTCTTGCTGAAAAGCAAAGTGGGCAGGTGCAGGGGGCAGGGGGTGGGACCCCCAAAGGGCAGCAGCCCGGAGGGAGTTCCAGAGGGTGCAGCCGGATACCCTCCCCCACCCCCACCCCCGCCGACCCCCTCCAGGGCGGGGTGCCCTTACCTTCTCGGGCCCCGCCTCCAGCCGCTGCCTCTGCTCCAGGCAGATCTGCCCCACGCGGGCCAGCAGGTCATGAGGAGGCACGAAGACCCTGGAGCTCAGCAGGAACGTGAAGATGTATGTCCTCTGAGGAGGGAGACAGGTGCAGGCTGCCTGGACCCTCACTCCCCGCCCGCAGCCCCCTCCCCCCGCTGCCCAACCACCCCAGCACCGGGCCAAACCCAGCCCTGCATGTGGGGAGACTCGCAGGCCAATGCAGACCCCTTGTGCAGCCCACAGGGCTCCCCAAGCCCTCCGTTGCTCTAGACCCTGGTAGGCCTTAGAGGGCAGGGTCTCCCCAAGCAGCACGGGGCCCAGACGGTGGGGCATGGCCTGAGGAGGGCAGAGCTGGTCAGTGGGGTAGGTGTGGGTTTGGGAGGCAGGGCCCGGCACAGCCCAGTGGGGCAGGAGCCTGGGGCCTGAGACCTGGTGACAGGCCCGGGCACGGCCTCTGACCCCAGCTGCCAAGCCAGAGCCCCACCCCCTGCATCCACCTGCCATCGGCACTGGGAGGGGCCCTTCCCAGGGTGAGGAAGGGGGGAGACTCTACCCCAGCTGGGATCTTGCTCGGCCACACGCTGTTGGGAGCAGGGCTCCCTGGAGCAGGATTCAGGGGCCTGGGGCTCCTGCTGGCCGCACCAGCCCTCCAGCTGCTGGGGGAGAGGGGGAGCCCCAGGCAGCAGGTGAGGCTGGGATGTGGAGGGAGAACACACGGGGATCACAGCTCCGAGCTCTCGGCCAGAGCTGGAGCTCCAAGGAGAAGCTGTGTATCTCCAAGGGGGATGGGGGAGGTGGGGGGGGCACGGGTGTCAGCTGCCCACGAGTACGGGGAGACAGTGAGGGAAGGGGCTGGGGCCTGGTGGCTTCTCCTGCCCCCAGCCGGCTCCACTCTCTCCTGGGAAGCTAGTGGCAGTTCTTGGGGTCACAAGACAGGAGGAAGAGGGAGGGGTCGGCAATGCCAAGGCTACTCCTCCTGGACCTGACTCCTCCAAGAGCGGACGCCGGAGGCTGTGCCTCCTCCAGGCCAAGGCCAGCCTGCCCCGCCGCTGCTCCCGGGAGTGCCTTGGTCCCGCCTTCCCTTGGGGGGAGGGGTGCACAGCTCATGCCAAGGGGCAGGCAGGCCTGCAAAGCATGGTTGCTAAGAGACGCCACCCCCACGCGTGACCAAGGACGCCTCCTCCAAGCGCGGATGGTAGCGTCTGCAGGTGCAGAGGCGGCGGCTGCTGTGTGCCCCTGGGGGCGGGGCAGGGCTGGCTCCTCCTCCTGCTGGACCACAGCCAGGGATGGGGGGTGGGAAATGGGGTTGGGGGGTCCCTTATGACTTCCCAGTTGAGCCATGAGCTCCAGGACCCCAAGTGCCAGCCCTGCACTTGGACCCTGTCTCATCTCACAGTCCCACTCAGAACTCAGGGCCCCTGCTGGCCCGTGTGTGTGTGTGTGTGTATGTGTGTGTGTGTCCACCTGCCTGGGGCAGTAGCAGGAAAGCCACTGCTGACTGCCCCAGGCCGGCCACCTGTGCTTCCAGGGAGGGCAGAACAGGAAGTGAGGACCCACGGGGGTGGCACTGGGCCCCGCTTCCCCCCTGCCCAGAAGCAGCACCCCACCCACCGCCCCTACTGCCCCAGGCCCTGCACTCACATCGGGGTAGTAGTCCACCGTGGGGACCAGGTGCTCCATCAGGGCCTCCAGGGACCCCGAGATGAGGCGTCCGTCTTGGAAGATGAGCCCTCCCGGGCCGCCGCCAGCCCCACTTCCCCGCTCGCCCATGCTGGGCTGCATCTGTCCGCTACAGCTGGGCCCAAGGACGCTGGAGAAGACCACGGCCGTCTGGGGCATAGCTTCCTGGGGAGGGGAAAGAGGCTGTGAGCCCCTGGGGGCTGAGAAGTGTTTGTCCGGCCCCTGCTTGGGCGCACTGGACCACGTGGTAGGAGCCTGGACACAGAGCCAGTCTCCTGGTGGTACAGAGGTATGTGTTACAATGCACGCTCACGGCCCATCCCCAGCCTGGCCCCTCACTCAGGCATCCTTCGAAGGAGCAGACCCTTCCTCGTTCCCACATCGCAACCGACGCCCAACAGGAAAGAACTCAACTCAAGAAAGCCTGGGATGTCAATCCAGCCCAGGGGTCACCACCTCCAGGAAGCCTTCCTGGATTGATCCCAGACTGCTGGCCCCCGCAGCTGTGAGTGGCTGTGTCATCTGACTGTGTGTCCTCTTGCCAGCTCAGAGGAGGACAGCGAAATAATAGAAGTGGGTTTCTGGGACCCCAGCACCTTGCCCACACACAGACTGGAGCGGCTGCCCCAGCAGGGCATAGTCCCAGGTTCAAAAGGTGAGTGGCGGGCAGGTGGTGATCTCGCTCTTTTGGCCTCTTCACCCCAAGATCCCAGGCTCATCAAAGATGACAACTCCAGGCCACCAGCCTCTCCCGCCGTTGCTCTGGTCAGGGGGTGTTGTGGGGGGACGTTCTAGCACCCCACTAACTCACACAGCCCCCACCCATCCTCCAGCGCAAGGCCACCCTCCGTCCAGCCTGCAGGGAGACTGGGAGCCAGTCTGGGACCACAGCCACTGCCCACTGCAGAAAGGGGACAGGCGAGTGGGCAGGGCCTAGTCACTTTGGGGGGGGGCTAGGGAGGGCCAGCAGGGGTGCCCCAGGTGGGCGGGGGCTTCTGGGGGCTCAGAAGCCTCCCAGGGAATCACCAGAGCCCACAGCGGCCTGGCTAATAGGTGGAGGGGCCCTGGGGTCTCCCCAGCCCACCTGTCACTCCTGCTGCCTCCCAGGAACCAAGCCTCTGCAGGCCACTCCCACCGGGCCTGCTCTCGCACCTGGAGTCCACCTCTCCTGTGCCAGCCACGTGGCGCCCAGCCCCCTCTCGGGCCGTCAGAGCTGGACGCCGGCCCCGTCGGCACCCCCTGGGAGGGAGTGCACGGCGACAGAGGTCATCCAGCACACCAAGCTGAGACCCTGTGTGTTGCATGTGGCTCCAGGGCTGGCTCTGAGACCCCGTAGTAAACCCCCCCCCCGCAAGACATTCATTACTCTCCAATACTGCAGGTGAGGACAAGGCCCAGCAGGGCAGGTCACTGCCCCAGGTCCCGCAACGAGATCGAAGATGGCCAGAGCCTGAGCCTGCCTCAGCCGCTTGCGGCTTTGGAAGGATCCTCTGACTCCCAGGGCCTCAATGTCCTCTCTAAAATGGGCACAGAGAGGACTACTCACAGGCTAGCCGAGAGGATCAAATGAACCTTCAGCGTAAAGTGCCAGGTCGCCGCCTCCCCGGAGCTGACTCCCACCGGCGTGACTGCCCGGGAGCCCCCACAGCCACAGGGTGCCCAGGACACAGACACCTTGCACGGCTGCTCCAGAGCCAGGCTTGTTCCCTGCCTGCCTGCACCTCCTCCCTGTCAGGTAGCCCTCCCCCACAAGGCACCGCTGTCCCAACAGCAGCAGCAGCGTGACCCGAGTTCCCAAGCATGCCTCCTCCTGCAAGACAGCAGGCGATTCCCACGCAGGTGCACGGAGGCCCGGGAGCTCAGTCTCAGAGAGTGCCCACCCCCAGGTGCCTTGTGCCAGCTACACCGGCCCGTGCTGTCACCTGGGGACCTTCCAAAGACACCCCCAAGAATCCGAGTCCACTGGTTGAGGTGGGGATGGATGGGGGTGCAGCCCTACCACTGGCAATCTCGTGGTTTTCCAGGTGCACATGGGAGCAGAAGGCAGGGGGCGCCTTTGTCCTGCCTCAGCTGCATGCAGCCCACCACCCCCCACCCCCGCCCCAGGCTGCAGGGACCGCTGAGAACCAGGATGGCGCAAGGCTGGCCGGCAGCCGGAGGGCCACAGCAAGGAAGCTGCCGGGACCCCCGCCTCCCCCAAATCCAGCTGGGGGAGGGGACAGGTTTGCACCCCCAAGGGCCTCCTCTCAGCGCCTTGCAGCTCCTCCGTGGTTCAGGCAGGAAGGCAAGCAGTTTCTAATTATAGACCTCAGCCACTCAGGGGGGAAAAAGTGCTCACAGGGAGGCGGGTGCGAGTGATTCACCGTCTCCTTACACTCCCACTCATGCCCCCCCACGCCCCCACGGGCCAGTGGCCCCAGGCTGTAGGCTGAGGGGGAGGGGCCCTCCTGCCAGCTAGAGAGAGCCTGGGACCGCACCGGACTCTCTGGGGGCGCCACAGAGGAAGGGGGGTCTTCCTGTCTGGGACCTCAGAGGACGCCCGCCCTATTACTGCGACAGCCACACGCAGGGGTCTGCACCCCCTGCCGTGACTGGCCCTGGAGGTGAGGTGGGCAGAGCAAGCAGGGGCAGGGGGCTTCTTGGGACCAGCACCGCCGCCCCCCACAACCAGCACCGCTCTGCCAGGCTCTGCCCGAGCTGCCCCAGCTGCCACCTGTGCTGTCGTCAGCAGTGAGGGCTCACGCCTGCCATCCTCAGCCCCTCCCTGGGCCTGGGGAGAGCTCCCCGCGGCTGCAGCCCCGTCTCCCGCACGCCCAAGTCCTGCCCTGCGCTCCCTGCCCTGGGCCCAGATCTGCCTCTGCCTCCACGGGGTGGCTCTGAGCCTCAGTGTCCCCAGCTGTCAGCCAGGGGGCGGGGCCTCTCATCCCTCCTCCCTGCAGGGAGCTGCTGTGTTAAGCTGACAACACAAGGGGTCAGGTGCACCCTGCATCTCTGCCTTGCTCACCGCTGCCGGGGGGGGGGGGGGGGGGCAGCAGGGAACAGCCCGGAGCTGCCAGTGGGCGCGTTCTGCCTGCTCACTCCAGGCGGGCTGCTGCCGGGAGCCTCCCAGATTCTCCCCAGCAACGCCCAGGGAGGCACATGGAGGTGGGATCCGTGGGCTCTGCTCCCTGGGGAGCACGCCCATGCCAAAGCCTCCACTCCCTCGCTCTCATGCCCCCCCCAATCCGGGCCGGGCACGAGCTCCTGGCTCCAAGCACTCTCAATACTTAGTGACTGCTAGGCCAGGGACGCGGCAGACCCTGCCCTGTAAGACCCACCTGGGGAAGGGGAGGAGACCAGGGAGCCATCCCCAGGGCTCAGTCAGGGCTCTGGGGCACCCCCTCCGCTTCCCCGCGTGGAGTCTGGAAGTTTCTGAGAAGTGCAGGGACGAGGACAAGCTTTCTGTAACTAATCGCGTGAGTCGGGGCTGAGCCGTGCGCTGGGTGCCCTCAGAGGAGGGCGCGGGGCTCACTCGGCCCTGTCTGCCCCTCCCACGGCGTCGCAGCGCGCCCCTGAGTGTTCCCCAGGGCGGCCGGCAGGGGGCGGCCTGCAGGGGACTGGCCCGGCCTGAGCAGGAGACACGGGGCGGCAGAGTGCACGGCCCCACACTCTGCCCGAGACCCCAGGACCCACACACTCTCCGAAGACCCCCACGCTGAGAAACTTTTCAGCGTCCGGGAAACCGGGGCCGGATCCGCCAGGAGTGGGGGCGGGGCGCGCGCCGGGCTTGGCCAGGGGGGTTTCTTTCCCAGGCAGCTCTATTTTTTCACCTACTCAACAAAAACCGAGACTATTTTTAGCCCTGCAAGCTGCTGGGCATCACAATTAGCGACTGCAAATTACACATCCCGCCAGTCTGCCTCCGCGGGCTGCCGAGGGGGGCGGGAAGAAGCAGTGGTCCCCAGGGTGGGGGTGGGGGCGGGGAGCTTTCGCCCGCCCAGGGCCACAAAACCAAGAGGGCCCGTGGAGAGGCTGCGATCAGGTGGAGCCGCGCGGACAGCTGGGACCTGGCCGGCGACCCCGGGCCCAGCTCGTGCCGGGCCCCACCCAAGGGACCCCAATAGCCCTTCTTGGGCATCTGTCTGGCTCCGAAGTTCTGGGGTGCAAAAGCAGGAAGCTATCATTCCCTCATTCATTCATTCCCTCATTCATGCATTCATCCCCTCATTCATGCATCCTCTCATTCATGCATTCGTGCATAACTAGGACCCGCGCAGACACTGGATGCACCCACGGAAGGAACGTCATCACTCCCAGGCCCCACAGAGCACCCACAGGGGCAGGAGAGGCCGGCGTGCACGAGGGCCGCGGATAACGCAGGTGGCACCGTGGATCCCAAGAAGCTCAGTGCTCCGGACAGAGGAGAAAGGGGATGGGGGTGCAGGCTTCGCCCAGCTCTGCCCAGGGTCCAGGGTCCAGGATGGAGTTCCCCTTGGCAGGAATTTCTCCCTGGTTCTGGCAGGGACCCCCAACGCCCTTGGGAGTGGTCTCAGAGAGGACAGTGGGGGCCCTCACGTCACCGAGAGCTCAGAGCCCAGTGAAACCTGCAAAGGCAACGCCCAGCTGTGTGGGGGGGCAGCCCTGGGACAGGGGTCCGTGCGGATGCCAGCTTTGTGGAAAACCTTCCCTGGGTCACAGGATTCACTTGCCTCTGTGGATTGTCACCCACCCTGGATGGGAGACGGCTCCAGGCCAGGAGAGCTGTCTCAGAGCTGGCGGGGGCCCCGCTCTCTGGGACACGGGGACTCTCCGCCACGTGTGAGCTCAGCCATCTAACCTTGCAGGAGACAACAGGTGAGGGGTCCTGGGCCTCCTGGTTGGGGAGCAGCTCCGGGACTCGCCTGGGGATAGCCAGCCAGCCTGCACCTGCACTTCCTCCTCCCCTCTCCCCAGCACTCACGCCCCCCTCCCCAACAGATCAGACCAGGGCGGCAGCTGTGTCTCCTCCCCACTCCCCAACCCCTGCCTGGCCCTCCCTGGTCCCCAGATCCTGCCATTCCCAAACGGGGGTTCACAGACCAGAAAATACAGGGAAAAAACGTGGCCAAGCCACAGATGTGTCAGTTCTGCATGGGACTGGGACCCTCCAGCTGATGGAGGCAGCAGCAGAGCTGGGGGAGGGCTGTCCCCCTCCCCACACCTCCTCCCCCGGGCCCCCACCGCAGCTTCTAAGCCCAGTTCCCGGGTCTCCATCTCCCCAAAGCTTGCGAGAGCCCTGGTCCTGCCTCCTGGGCCACACCTGGGAGCCAGCCCTGCTCAGAATGGGAAGATGCTACTGCTTGCCTGGACCGCGAGCGGGAAGTTCAGGACGTGGGCTTGGATGGCACCTGAGCTCCACACTGGTTGGGCCGCGCGGCGCTGGCCTAGGCACGGACTTGGGGGCTGGTGCCACCCTTCCCCGACCCAGTCTCTGAGTGGCCCCTCACCTCCCCACGCCCAGGAGAGACAGGGCCCCGGCTGCAGGTGGGAGAAAGAGGAGGGTGTTGCCTCCTGCTTCCTGGACCCCTGTCCTAGGCCCAGGGGCTCAGCGCCGGTTCTGGTCTGCCCAGGGGGTGGCGCCCTCTGCCAAGAGGCCTCTTCAGTCCCCGCCCCCTTCCTCCCTCTGCACCCCTGTGGCCTCTGCAGCCGAGAAGCCCTGGGGGCACCCAGCTGACCCCAGCCCTGCAGCCCCCAAGCCCCTGGGCAGCGGGCAGGGGACAGGGCCAGGTTTGCCTTGGCACAGCCCCGCTCCAGCGAGGAGGCGGCTCCATGGGAACCCGAGCACTCACGGCACCCAGGCTGGTGTTGGGAGCAGGGCTGATAAACTGGGCTTTGTTCCACACACACAGGGTCCATATTCCCCCACCCTGAATTCCTTCTACTGCCACCACTGTGGAACTGACCCCGGGGGAACCCGCCCTCTTGTCCACCGACTGCCCGAGACAAATTCTGCCAACTTGGGAGTTTTCCTCCTCTCCTTCCTCCTCCGTTCTGTCCAGTCGACAGAGCATCATTGTCCACCAATAACCATCCCGTTACCGCGGCTGCAGAGCCCGTAGATGGAGCACGTGAGGCTGCCGGGAACGCTGGCCCCTTCCTGGCAGGCGGCTGCACACTCGACTTCCCTGCTGGAGCCTCCTGCACAGACCACCCCCTGGGCAGACCAGAACAGGGCGCTGTGCTCCTGCGCCCTTGGCCAGATCCTTCCTGGCTGGCGCCAACTCCAGGGCTCTACCCGGCACCCGTGCACGTGGGCAGGCGGCTCTGGGGCTGAGCAGAGGGGAGCAGGTGCACACAGGGAGTCCCCTCAGGGGGTGCAGACCCTCCACGATCCACTTCCGAGGTGGGGGTCCATGAAGATCGTTGGACCATGCCAGGAAGTCCCCAGGGCCCTCCCCACACTGGCCAAGTGCACACAGTGGGCTTCTGAGCTGGGCCCAGAGCCAGCCCGAGGAGCGGCGTCGAGCGGCCGTGGACAGGGACAGCCGGCAGGCGGGCGGGGCCCCAGGGGCGGCTGCTGGGTGCTGCAGATTCATGCAGGAGTGGGCAGCGGCCTCCGCCCTGCCAGAGGTGCTGGGAGACGAGAACATAGAGCGCTTTTGTTTTTAAATGGCATCTAATTAGGCTGAGCCAAGATTTTTATTTTTTCCTTTGTGTTTAAAAACAACTAAAAAGCGATTTTCTCCGGCTGCAACTGCCGCCTTCCTGGCTGACGCCCAGGGCAGCACCAGGGAGCCAGCGCTTTCCTAGGGCTGCTCAGTGGGGTCCCTGAGCTGATGCTGGGGTCTGAAGCGCCATGGCCCTGTCTGGCGGTCACAGCCCCCGAGAAACGGGAGAGGACCTGGGTCTTGACCCCACCCCTTCTGTGCCCTGAAAACCGTGGCCCTCGTCCCTGGGAGTCAGACCCCGGCCAGCCCCAGGAATGCCACTGGCACTCGGCCACCTCTGCCTGTCACCTCCGCCAAGCTGTCTTCCAGATAAAGTCATCGGCCCCAGGTCCCACAGGTCCAAAGTGGCTGCAGAACTGGGGATTCGAAGCCCGGGACTGTAACCATGGTGACCTGACCTGACTCCCAGAGCCAGCATGGGGGGGGGGGGGCAGGGGAAGGAAGGGCAGGTGAGGGCGAGCGGTCAGGGCGTGCGAGAGAGCCGAAGCGAGATGCAGAGGGTGCCGGGGGGGGGGTCTGAGGGGCCTGGGAGCCTTCCCACCCTCTCCACAGCTGTCCGCTGCTGTCCACTTTCCAGGTGGGGCGCAGGCAGAGCTCCGTGCGCTGCCCACATCGCCTGCTGTGTATTATGGGAAAACTGTGGGGATTTCAAACTTTTCTTTGGCATCAAATTTATCATAATTCCATTTTCCATGAACTTTGTCCCTCCAAGGAATAGCCTTTTTTATTTTATCTTTTGCTTTTATTTATTTGAAAGGCAGAGAGAGAGAGAGAGAGAGGGAGGAAGAGGAGAGGATATGAGAGGGGAGGGGAGGGGGGAGGAGGAGGGAGAGGTGAGGGGGAGGGGAGGGGAGGGGAGGGAAAGGAGAGGGATAGGAGAGGGAGAGGGGAGGGAGAGGGGAGGGGAGGGGAGGGAGAAGGAGAGGGAGAGGAGAGGGAGAGGGGAGGGAGAGGGGAAGGGAGGGAGAGGAGAGGGAGAGGGGAGGGAGAGGAGAGGGAGGGGAGGGGAGGGAGAAGGAGAGGGAGAGGAGAGGGAGAGGGGAGGGAGAGGGGAGGGGTGGGGAAGGGAGGGAGAGGACAGGGAGAGGGGAGGAAGAGGAGAGGGAGGGGAGGGGAGGGGAGGGAGAAGGAGAGGGAGAGGAGAGGGAGAGGGGAGGGAGAGGGGAGGGGAGGGAGAGGAGAGGGAGGGGGAGGGAGAGGAGAGGGAGAAGGAGAGGAGAGGGAGAGGGGAGGGAGAGGGGAGGGAGAGGAGAGGGAGAGGGGAGGGGAGGGAGAGAAGAGGGAGAGGGGAGGGAGAGGAGAGGCAGAGGAGAGGGAGAGGGGAGGGGAGGGGAGAAGAGAGCAGAGGGGAGGGGAGGGAGAGGAGAGGCAGAGGAGAGGGAGAGGGGAGGGGAGGGGAGAAGAGAGCAGAGGGGAGGGGAGGGAGAGGAGAGGGAGAGGGAGAGGGGAGGGGAGGGAGAGGAAAGGGAGAGGAGAGGGGAGAGGAGAGGGAGAGGAGAGGGGAGGGATAGGGGAGGGGAGGGAGAGGAGAGGGGAGGAGAGGGAGAGGGGAGGGAGAGGAGAGGCAGAGGAGAGGGAGAGGGGAGGGGAGGGGAGAAGAGAGCAGAGGGGAGGGGAGGGGAGGGAGAGGAGAGGGAGAGGGAGAGGGGAGGAGAGGGAGAGGGGAGGGAGAGGGGAGGGAGAGGGGAGGGAGAGGAGAGGGAGAGGGGAGGGGAGGGAGAGAAGAGGGAGAGGGGAGGGAGAGGAGAGGCAGAGGAGAGGGAGAGGGGAGGGGAGGGGAGAAGAGAGCAGAGGGGAGGGGAGGTAGAGGAGAGGCAGAGGAGAGGGAGAGGGGAGGGGAGGGGAGAAGAGAGCAGAGGGGAGGGGAGGGAGAGGAGAGGGAGAGGGAGAGGGGAGGGGAGGGAGAGGAAAGGGAGAGGAGAGGGGAGAGGAGAGGGAGAGGAGAGGGGAGGGATAGGGGAGGGGAGGGAGAGGAGAGGGGAGGAGAGGGAGAGGGGAGGGAGAGGGAGAGGGGAGGGGAGGGAGAGGAAAGGGAGAGGAGAGGGGAGAGGAGAGGGAGAGGAGAGGGGAGGGATAGGGGAGGGGAGGGAGAGGAGAGGGGAGGAGAGGGAGAGGGGAGGGAGAGGAGAGGCAGAGGAGAGGGAGAGGGGAGGGGAGGGGAGAAGAGAGCAGAGGGGAGGGGAGGGGAGGGAGAGGAGAGGGAGAGGGAGAGGGGAGGAGAGGGAGAGGGGAGGGAGAGGGGAGGGAGAGGGGAGGGGAGGGAGAGGAGAGGGGAGGGATAGGGGAGGGGAGGGAGAGGAGAGGGGAGGAGAGGGAGAGGGGAGGGAGAGGGGAGGCAGAGGAGAGGAAGAGGGGAGGGGAGGGGAGAAGAGAGCAGAGGGGAGGGGAGGGGAGGGAGAGGAGAGGGAGAGGGAGAGGGGAGGAGAGGGAGAGGGGAGGGAGAGGGGAGGGAGAGGGGAGGGGAGGGAGAGGAGAGGGGAGGGAGAGGAGAGGGGAGGGGAGGGAGAGGAGAGGGGAGGGAGAGGGGGAGGAGAGGGAGAGGAGAGGGGAGGGAGAGGGGAGGGAGAGGAGAGGAGAGGGGAGGAGAGGGGGAGGAGAGGGAGAGGAGAGGGGAGGGAGAGGGGAGGGAGAGGGGAGGGAGAGGAGAGGAGAGGGGAGGGAGAGGGGAGGGGAGAAACAGAGACAGACGTCTTCCATCCAGTGGTTCACTCCCCAAACCCCAAATGTGCACAGCAAGCTGGGGCTTGGCCAAGAGGAAGCCAGGAGCCAGGAGCTCCAGCCAGGGCTCCCGCGTAGACGGCCGGGACCCAAGTACTGGAGCCGTCACTGCTGCCCCCCGGGATGCACTAGTAGGAAGCAGGACTGGAACTCGGCACTCTGTGATGGCACGTGGTACCCAAAGCAGTGGCTTCACCACGGCACCACCATGCCCACCTGCCCTCGGGCCTCTCCAAAGTGCTGAGTGGTTGCCCAGGTGGCAGGGGAGAGGGGCCAAAGGCTGAGCCAGTCACCAAGGCCACAGGTGTGCTCAATCACACCTGCATAACGACAGCGCCATAGAACCCCAAAAGGACCGAGTTTGCAGAGTCTCCTGTCGGTGACCACGTGGAGGCGCCAGGACACGGGCGGCCTGTGCAGTGTCCTGTGTGGGGGATGGGCAAACCCAAGTATGTGTTTTCCTAAAGTCTATGAGCAAACAACCCCCAGCAGGGCCCAGCGGGTGAGAGGCCGAGGTCACAGCCTGGGACTTGCCATGGGCATGTGGGGTCAGGGTGTCTGGGCCTGCGCCCTCAGCCTGGGGGCGGGGAGAGGGCCTGATGCTGTCTCTGGGTAGGGCAGGCCAGACTGAGTGACAGGTGCGTGTGACGGAGACTCTGTACTGAGCCACCCAGACTATAGTAGGAAAAGCGCTGGGTTTTCCCGCATCCGTCTTTGTATTAGCCACTTTTTGTTACTTTAGCTAAAGTACCTGAGCAAGAGACGTTAGTCAGGAGGGAAGAGGGCTCCCAGAGCAAGCCGGGGCGTCTGCCGAGGGTGGAGGCGCGGGAGGCAGGGGAAGCCAGCAAGCAGAGGGAGAGGGAGACGGGGAACTGGCGCTCCCTCTCCCTCCGCCTCTCCTTAAACAGCCACTGCCGTCTGCCACCCAATGCAATCCCTTCCCAAGGCTCCCAGTCTGGTTCATTCCCATCCTTAATCCATTACTCAATGCATGGCATCTGGAGACACCAAACTCGCAAGGACACACAGCCAGGTGGCCGCTAGCCTGGCAGTCAGATCAGCCGCACTCCACAGGGGACCTGACTCCGCCTGACTCCTTGCAGAGATCCTCAGAGGCACGGCGATGGCTCAAGGACTTGCGCACCTGCCAGCTCCATGGGCTGGATGGAGTTCCTGGCTTTGGCCATGGGCCACCCTCAGGCATCTGGGGAGTGAACCAGCAGATGGGCTCTCTCTCTCTCTCTGTCTCTCTTCCTCGGGGGTGAGAACCCTCTCAGGAGTGGGACCCAGATACCTGAAGTCCTGTGTCCCACAGAGAGGTGCTGTGACTGCCCTGAGCCCTCGCCCACGCCACCACACCACCAACATCCAACCAAGTCCCCGCACAGAAACGCCCATGTGACCGAGTGACACAGATACAACATAAGCCTCAAATGGTGAACCAAAACCCTCACGTGCGTAATAATAACAATAATAATAACTTTCTTAAACCACACTCACGTCACAGAAGCAACCCCAACTCCGACTCCAGACAAGTGAGAAGGATAACCCCCGGATGGTGGCTCCACATTGACTGAGACGTGGCCAAAGCTGTACTCAGAGAACAATTCATGGACTTCTATACATTGCAGGTAAGCGACAAGGAGCTTCTAAACACAACAGCAGGTGTGCAGCCAGCTGGAGGCACAAGTTGCTCTAAGTTAGTGGATTCAATCAACAAGAAAATGCAGCGCCGCTTCTAAAACTCAAGAGCTAATTTTCTGAAAACACAGAAATGATTTCCATCATCAGAAGGAAGTGAGGGGCAGAGGGGAAGGAAGGAAGAAAAAGACGGGAGGGAGAAAAGGAAGGAGGGAGGGCGGGAGGGCAAAAATACACTGGGCATGAAAAATGGAATCTACGGGCTGGCACTGCGGTGCAGCGGGTTAACACCCCGGCCTGCAGTGCCGGCATCCCACATGGGCGCCAGTTCGAGACCCAGCTGCTCCACTTCCAATCCAGCTGTCTGCTATGGCCCGGGAAAGCAGTAGCAGATGGCGCAACTCCTTGGGCCCCTGCACTCGCAGAAGAAGCTCCTGGCTCCTGGCTTCTTATCAGCACAGCTCTGGCCATTGCAGCCAATTGGAGAGTGAACCAGTGGATGGAAGACCTCTCTCTCTTTCTCTCTCTCTCTCTCTCTCTCTCTCCCCTCTCTGTGTAACTCTTTCAAATAAATAAATCTTTTTTTAAAAAAAAAATGGAATTTAACTACAGATACTGGAGAAGAAACTTGAAAGGGACCAATGGGGCCGGCGCCGCGGCTCACTAGGCTAATCCTCCGCCTGTGGCGCCGGCACACCGGGTTCTAGTCCCAGTTGGGGCACCGGATTCTGTCCCGGTTGCCCCTCTTCCAGGCCAGCTCTCTGCTGTGGCCAGGGAGTGCAGTGGAGGATGGCCCAAGTGCTTGGGCCCTGCACCCCATGGGAGACCAGGAGAAGCACCTGGCTCCTGCCTTCAGATCAGCGTGGTGCGCCAGCTGCAGCGCACCGGCCGCGGCGGCCATTGGAGGGTGAACCAACAGCAAAGGAAGACCTTTCTCTCTGTCTCTCTCTCTCACGGTCCACTCTGCCTGTCAAAAAAAAAAAAAAAAAAAAAAAAAAAAAAAAAAAAAAAGCCATCTAAATGTCAGTCGTGGCCGACGCAGTTCCCAGACGCATGACTTCAAGCCTCTGAGACTGAGATAATTTTATATGAGATTTAAACGGTTTCCACTACCCAGTTCATATAGGAAAGCATTCCATTGGCTTTGGAGCGCTAACACAAACATGATTTATAGATGTGACAAACGCGCCTTCTATTAGGAGGCGGAGACAAATTCCCGCCGATGAATATAGATGAAAAACACCCCAGGCAACACGGCGGCTTAGCAGCGAGTGAACTCAGCCACACTTGCAAGCACCCCCGGGCCTGACCCAGTGGGACTTCTTCCAGGAGCGGGGGCCTGCTTTAGCTCAGAGACGCTCGTAAGTCAACCCGCTAACAAGTCCGAGGAGGACGGGCACTTGATGACTTCGCAAGATCCGGGAAAGCCTCTGATGAGGCTGCACGTCCCTTCCAAGTGCACACTGCTGGGCATGAGCGCGGGAACGGGCACCGCGCTCGCGACCTGGACCGTCCACCAGAAACCGGGGCCAATTTCTAACTCGGTGAGGCTTCTGAGGCTGCCCCCAACCGTGGCCATCCGGTAGCTAACAGAGAAGAAGTGAGGGTGCACTTCAGATGAAGACGCTGCCCCTGCCTTCCACACAGGTGCTGGGACTGCTTTCCCAGGAGGCCAGCTGATCATTTACCCAGGAGCTGACCCATCCGCCTCTCCCGGCCACAGTGGCTGCGGGTGGGGGTGCCCGTGTGTCTGAGCAGGTCTCTGTGTGTGCCTCACCCTGGCTCTCCCGGCCCGCACAGCCATTGCACAGAGGCACCTGCTGTCCCCAGTGGGCCGGCTCTGCTGACCAGGTCAGCCATCTGCACCCCCGCTGCCACGCCATGCCCACCGCAGTGGGGGCACCCTCCGCAGGTGCCTGGCCTGGGCAGTGTGTGGCCAGGGGTGGGGTGGGGGCGGGGCAGGCTCCGGTTGGCTGGCCTCAGCATGAGGGCCTCCGGGGCTGTTGCTGCCCTAAAAGCAGACTCCATCAGAGATGTCTGACTCACCCTGGCAGCCCCAAGGACAGGCAGGGGCGGCTCACGCGCTGCCTCACTGACATTTGGGAAATGCCAGGGCCGCCCTGCCAGGAAGACTGGCTGTGTGAGCCGCACAGCAGGGGCAGGACTGTGGGTGCAGCGGCTGTGGCTGTGCTGGGAAACGCATCTGCGAGACCACAAGGCCAGGGCCTCCGCAGAGGACAGAGCCGGGCAGGAGAGCAGGGCAGGGCCAGGGGAGACCCCACCTCCACCTCAAGCCTCCATACCCAGTGCTTCTCTGGCTTCACGCAGGAGCCCCCCCAGAGCCCACCAGCCTCTGGGTTGCTCCCCGTCCTGGACCCCACAGGGACCCAGGCGGCCCAGCACCTCGCACAGCAGAGACATCGTGCTCCGGAGTTGTCTCTGACCCCAGGCAAGCCTCAGTTTCCCCACATGGAAAACAGGAAGCAGGACTAGAACAGTCTGGCTCCTTCCTTCACTTGTTCAATCAGCAAACATCCAGGGGCGCCCTTCCCTCCCCCGACCTGTGCCCTCCTACTCAGGCATAGTGGGGAGCCCAGGGACCTCAATATCTGCAGGAGACGTGCACACACCACAGCACAGCGCAGCCTCCTTGGGGTGGGGAACTGACTCTCAGAAGACAGGGAGGGAGGACTTCCTGGAGGAGGTGATTTTTGAGATGGGCTTCCCAGGATAACCAAGGGTTTTCCAGTGATCGAGTGGAGGAAAGGCCAGGAGCTGGAACAGTTGGGTCTCCAGGCTGACCAGCCTTCCGCTGGCCACTCACCAGCGGTTCCCCCCAAGGCGAGGCCCAGGAGCCCAGATGTGGGAGGTGTAGGCAGCCAGCTGGCCTCACACCAGCAGCCCCTCCCCCTGCACTTGTCCCACCAATCAGCCAGCAGCTCTCCCCATAAAGCCCCTGCTGACTGCCCAGGCCCCATGGACGCGACAGCTCTTGTCATGGGAGTGACCCCAAAGGCCGTGCTGGCCCCAGTGCTCTCTGATGTGGCCGGGGAGAGGCAGGCGATGGGGGGGCGATGGGGAGCAGGGGATGGAACTGCCCCCTGCCTGCTCCCATCTGCCCTCCCCCCGCCCCACATGCAGCCTTTCTCACCTCTACCACCCCCTGCCTGGGGCCAGGCTGACTCCGCCCACTCAGGCCACATCCCTGCCCTGAGAACACATCGCCATCTGTGTGCCTCCCACCTCTGCTACCACCCACCCCAGCCTGGAGCTTCTGATTCGTCCTGGGCAGTGGCCCCCCTCTACGTGACAGCCAGAGGTGCCCTTGCAATCCCACCAGGAGCCCACCTACCCTGGGCCCCGCTGCGCCCCTCTCAGCTCCCAGCCTCCCGTCTGGTCCTGGACACCCAGGCGGCGCTCTCTTCCAAGCCCTGCCCTTTGCCTGGTGGAGCCCGGACCCCAGAGCCCCTGCTGTAGCTCTTTCCTTCCATCAAGCCCTTGTACACTTACCCCACCACGGAGCCCCTTCCCCCAAGGCATTCGAACGCCACCCCCACACTGGTGGGCAGCCGCTGGGCACCTCTGCATCAGCCCTGTGCTGGCCAGGTGAGCACCTGTGGCCCCAGTGTGGTCGGGTGGGGCTCAGCAGCAGTGAATGGAGTGGGCTGGGGCAGGGCCTCTCTGCCCCCTGCCAGCCCGGTCCCTGAGCAAGGTGGACTTGGGGCAGGGCCCAGCCAGCCCACAGCAGGCCCACATGTGCAGCAGCCACACCATGGTGCTGTGAGCCACGGATTTGGGGACTGCAGGGTGCCACAGACTGCGTACTTGTCACATATTCTTTTCAGCACATCCTAAGTATTTTACTTTGCCCCTGTGAGCCCGTGAGGACCAGGACTGGGGGCAGGGGAGACTGTGGGGGGAGGGGGGATGGGTCCGTGCTGAGCTGCAGCACCTGTACACAGCAGGTGCTCAATAAACACACACTGGGTAAGTGAAGGAAGCAAGGAACAGTCCTACATCTTGTACTCCGCTGGGGCTGGCTCTAAACCCCCCATCTGCACCCCGCCCGGGCTCCGGGGTCTGCACGAGCTGGCTCCACGCTCCGGGTGGGGTGCTCAGAACCCTGCAGCACACGGCACACAGCACACACCACCGCCCACCCTTCAAAGCAGCCTGGGAAATGCAACGCAGCCCAGTGCTGGGCGCAGGATTCACTCCCCGGACCCTGCAGCTGCCTCAACCCTGGGGCCCAGGCTGGGCTCCTGTCTCTTTAAACACAGGCGTGCGTGGGGGACCACAGACAGGCCCTGCCCATGCCGGTCTCACTCTCACGAACACGCCCCCACTCTCGCCCACGCACCACACACGCGCTATCCCAGCTCCCGCAGCTCCTCCTGGGGTAAACAGGTGGTTCTGCACCTCTCCCGCGTCTGGGAAAGGAGCCAGGGTCGCCGGGACCGACCGACTCCCCCAGACTGACGGAAGGGCCCTGTCGCCCGGGTGACCCGCCCGCCAGCCCCCAGCTCCGCCAGTGCGGCCAGGAGGAGCCGTGGCAGCCTGGGCGCCGGCCCACCTGGCCTCAGGTGCCTCGGCGGGGATGAGGAGGAGGCACGCAGAGAGCCAAGCGGGGACCCCCGGGGATGTCCTGGGTGGCCGCAGCTCTCTGTCCCCGAGCTCGGCGGCGCAAGGACCCCGCCCACGGTCCCGCCGCGCCCGCGTCGCCGCCTCCCGCACCCGCACCCGCGCGCCCCGCGGCCCCTACCTGCGACTCCAGCAACATCCCCGGCCGCTGCTCGAGCGCGGTCCCCGGACCGCGGACTTCCCCGCGCTGCCCACTTCCCAGCCGGAGGGGCGGAGCGGGGCGCGCCCGGGGCGGAGCCTAAGCGCGCTGGGGGCCGAGGGGCTAAAGCCGGGTGCGGGTGGGGGGGGGGGTGCTGAGCGGGCGCTGAGCGGGCCAAGGGTTGTCCCTAGGGCCCCCGAGGGCCGCCCTCGCCCCCGGATCACCTCACCATGGACACACCCCTGCAGAGCCGCGGCAGGTGCGCAGCGCGTGTCTGGCTCCGGTGCCGTCCCGGACGGGGCGCCCCTTCCACGCACAGCCCTGACTCCAAACGCTTCACCGTGCTTGGCAGCTGCTCTTGGGGGAGGGCCGAGACGAGCCATGGCGAGGGCCCTACCTGGCCCAGGGACCCGCGAGGCGCCCCAGCACCATGCAGTCCCGACAAGGGGCAGCAGGCACCCTGTACCCCCGCTCAGAGACTTTGGGGAATGAAGACTTGGAGCGCTCAGATGTGTGGAGTCCGGAGAAGCAGCGGGAGGGGCTATTGGCCGGACAGAGGCAGGGGATGCACAGAGAAGAGGCAGCGACCACCCCAGGAGAGCCGGGCCATGGTGACCCTGACCGCGTCCAGCAGCCCCAGGACGCCCTTCCCCTCTTGTCCACCAGGGGGCGCCAGGCCCCGGGCTCCAGAACCAGCGCTATTAGCGACCTCCCGTTACCAGGGCTGTGGGTGGGAAGTGGCAGGCAAAAGTGAGGCAGCAGCCCCCAGCCCCGTCCTCAGCTTTCACGCTGGTCTCCTCCCCTTGCTGTCCCTGCGCAGGTGTGACAGCATTCCTGGGTGCACCTAATCCACGTCCTGCCTGCGGGTGAAGGGGGGAGGGGAGGTCAGGGCCTGACCCTGCAGGGCAGCCTTCTGCTTGCAGCTGTGGGTGGGGCACACTGAAGGAGCCAGGTGTTGCGTGTGGCCAGTGACACCTGCTGGGACCTAAGACACATGGGGGGGGGGCGGCGCTGTGGCCCATCGGGTGAAGCTGCCGCCTGCAGTGCCGGCATCCCATATGGGCGACAGTTCGAGTCCTGGCTGCTCCTCTTCCGATCCAGCTCTCTGCTTTGGCCTGGGAAAGCAGTAGAAGATGGCCCAGGTCCTTGGGCCCCTCACCCACATGGGAGACCCGGAAGAAGCTCCTGGCTCCTGGCTTCGGATCGGTGCAGCTCTGGCTGTTGTGGCCTTCTGGGGAGTGAATCAGTGGATGGAAGACCTCTCTCTCTCTCTCTCTCTCTCTCTCTCTCTCTACTTCTCTCTCTGTGTAACTCTTTCAAATAAATAAAATAAATCTCTTTTTAAAAAAAAAGGAATAAAACCTTTGGAAAGTGAACAAGCTCATAGGGGAGTCTCTCTCTCTCTCTCTCTTTCTCTCTTTCTCTCTCCCTCCGCCCTCTCAATAACAACAATAACAAAAACTCAGGCAAAGAACTCAGAGATAACTTCACACAGAAAGCAATGTTCAGGCTAGCCAAGGGCAATACTCAGAAGAAAAAGCATCCAACCTCCTGAGTCACCATGGGAACGTACTCACCCACCAGAACGGCTGCAACGCCAAGGCAGAAAATGCCAAGTGCTGGCGAGGAGGTGGCACAGCCGGATCGCCCAGCTGCTGCTGACGGTGCCGGCGACTGGCACAGCTACGTGGGAGCACAGGCAGACCGTGCCCACGAACACAGAACATATGCAGGCCCAGGAGCCCCAGCCTGGGCGTGGGCCTGGCAGAAATGGCGGCAGGCTCACAGCGAGAGACACATCCAGGAGTGCTCACAGCAGCTCCAGACTGTGGCGTGTGCACGCAGCGGAGCAGCCCCCAGCTTGGAGGATGAACAGAGACAGCCACACACCAGGGTGCACCTCCCAGCCATCGCGTGCCGCGAAACCTGCTGAGACAGCAATGGCACAGGTGTTGCTGGAGCCTCCAATGCTAAAAGCCAGCCTTGGGCAGTCGGCACCTTCAGTTGGTGCTCACCCATGGTCCCAGCATGCCCGCTGGGAGTGGCCACGGCTGCCCCTGCCCCTGGTGTGCCTTGATACCAGCTGTGCCATCAACGTCCCCTTCTGCCGGGCAGGCATTTGGGGCGGCAGTTAAGATGCCACCCCTGGGGCTGATGCCGCCTGTGGTGCTGTCATCCCATGTGGGCGCCAGTTCAAGTCTCAGCTGCTCCACTTCTAATCCAGCTCCCTGCTAATGTGCCTGGGGAAAGCAGCGCAAGATGGCCCAAGGGCTTGGGCCCCTGCACCCATGTGGGAGACCCAGGTGAAGTTCCTGGCTTTGACCTGGTCCAGCTTAGCCACTGTAACCATTTGGGAAGTGACCCAGTGGGTAGAAGATCTCCCTCCTCCTCTCCTCCCCCTCCCCCTCCCCCTCTCCCTCTCTCGCTGTAACTCTGGCTTTCAAATAAATAAGATAATTTTTTTTGACAGGCAGAGTGGACAGTGAGAGAGAGAGACCAAGAGAAAGGTCTTCCTTTGCCGTTGGTTCACCCTCCAATGGCCACCGCGGCCAGCGCACTGCGGCCGGCGCACTGTGCTGCCGATGGCAGGAGCCAGGTACTTATCCTGGTCTCCCATGGGTGCAGGGCCCAAGCACTTGGGCCATCCTCCACTGCACTCCCGGGCCACAGCAGAGAGCTGGCCTGGAAGAGGGGCAACCGGGACAGAATCTGGCGCCCCGACAGGGACTAGACCCGGTGTGCTGGCGCCGCTAGGTGGAGGATTAGCCTAGTGAGCCGCGGCGCAGGCCAAGATAAATTTTTTTTTAAAAAAAGATGCCATTCCATATCAGAAATTCCTAGGTTTGCTTCCAGCTCCAGGCCGATTCCAGCTTCCTGCTGATGTGCCAGCCCCTCGGGAGATCTGGCTTGGGAGTGCAGTTGCAGGTTTCGGCCTGGCCCTCCCTCAGCTGTTGCGGGCATGGCGCAGTGAACCAGCAGGTGCAGCTCTCTCTCCCTCTCTCTGTCTCTGCTTCTCCCTTCTGGTTCTCTGTCTCTCTGCCCTTCAAACAAAATGCAAATCAAAGTCTGTCTACCTTAGTATTTCCTTTTGAAGAACAACATGCTAGGCAAACAAATCGCCAGGGTTCTGCACCAGGGGAGTGGGGTGCGTGGGAGGGTGGCTGACCCTTTGGCTGGCCCACAGCACGGAGGCAGCTACATGGCCAGCGTGGACAGCCCAGCAAGGCAGCGGGCGTGAGGCAGGCAGCTCCCTGCAGCCTCAGCTTGCCCTGTGACGGGTTAAAGCTTGTCGTGATGACGGACTTGGGGCCAGCTGCATCGGCCACCCCGGGAAGCAACCACGCGGGCATGTGTAACTGGGCGTTTACCCAGCCGTCACTGACGCAGTGACTGGCGGCTGCTGGCTGCACCCCAGGGCTGTCACCGTCCCTCCGCAGTCAGCAGCCGGGAGTGAAGCCAGCCGGTCTCATGCTGGAGATCCTGACCCCTGCCATCCCCGCCCTGCCCTTCCTGTCTGTTGGTCTGCTCTGCTGATCAGGGGCAGCTGGCTGGTACAGGCAGGCTGCGGGCCATCTGGGCAGGCAGGCACAGACAAGGCCAGGCTGGGCAGGAAGCGGGTCAGGACAGACACAGACCCTTCCCATCACGGGGCTCTCCACAGTCACTCTGTCCCCCAAACAGGCAGGACCGGTAATTCAGGGCTAGCACGAGTGTGGGCCAAGGCCAGGGCCCTGGCAGGACCAGGAGAGAAGTGGGTGGCAGACGGTCTCCACAGCACCTGTGGGGGCAGAGGCACGCCCCACAGCGGGCATCGCCCGGGGCATAATGCATAATGCAGGTGTGCATGTGGGTGTGTGCACGTGTAGGTGCACATGTGTGGGGGATGGGTATGTACACATGCGCACGTGTGCCTGAGTGGGTGTATGTGAGACCTTGTCTATGCGTGTGTGCACATGTGCTCTGTCCACAAAATGATGTGCATATGTGGAAAGTGTGTGCACGTGTGTAGGTGTTCACGAGTGTTGTGTGGGTGTGTGCATGTGTGTAGGTGTGCATGAGGGTGGGAGTATTGTGTGGGTATGTGCATGTGTGGTGTGCATGAGTGTGTGTGTGCACGTGTACAGGTGTGCATGTGTGGGAGGTAGGTGTGTATATGTGTGCAGGTGTGCGAGTGCACAGGTGTAGGTGTGCATGAGTGTGTGTGGCATGTACACATGTGCAGATCTGCATGTGTGTGTATGCGTGTGCAGGCATACATGAGCGTGTGTACACGTGTGCATGTGTGGGAGGTAGGTGTGTACATGTGTGCAGGTGTGCGAGTGCACAGGTGTAGGTGTGCATGTGTGTGTGTGTGGTGTGTGTGGGGGTGCTGCGGAGAGCAGGTCCCAGGGGCTTCCAAGGGGTTGTCTCTGTGAGCCCCTCCTGTCTCCCACGGGAACGTGTCCTGGTGTTCTCAGCCCCTCCTGCAGCTGGTAGACCAGAAGTCTCCACGTGGTGCCAGGCAGGGGCCCCTGGGGGAGCTGCCAGAGCTCAGCTGCCCACTCCGAGCCAGCCTGACACTCGCCTTCTTCCACACAGGCTGGTTTGATCACCTGGGACGTGACCACTTGATTCTTACCTAAGACCTATGTTATCGCCCACCCTCTGAATTATCCCTATCCCTACCCCTCTGCCCCCAGTGCCTTTCAGACCCACCCTGCCACGTCCTCCAGGAAGCCATCCAGGGCCCCCCTTGGGTTGCCAGCCCACTCACACTGTGCACCTCACAGCCTAGTCTTCTAGTTCACCCTCAGGGAAGGCCAGTGGATGTGAAGATCTGTAATCGAGTGTGCTGTGTTAGACTAGTGCTGTCTGACTCAGGTTGGGGTGGGGGGCAAGGGAAGGTGTACCAGGGCCCTGGGGTTTGCATCCTTTAGCTCCTCATGGAAAATCTTCAAAAATGTTGCATTCCTGGGGCCAACACTGTGGCACAGTAGGCTAGACCTCTGCCTGTGGTGCTGGCATCCCATACAGGTGCCAGTTCAAGGCCTGGCTGCTCCACTTCCAAGCCAGCTCTCTGATTTGGCCTGGGAAAGCCGTAGAAGATGGTCCAAGTGCTTGGGCCCCTGCACGCACGTGGGAGAAGCGCAAGGGCTCGACGCCCAGCTCCAGCTTCCTGCCAATTCACACCCTGGGAGGCAGCAGTGATGGCTCAAGGGGCTGGATCCCTGCCGTGCACGTGGGGGGCCTGGATTGGGATTCCAGCTCCCGGCTTCAGCTCAGGCCAGTCCTGGCCGTTGCACCCATCTGGGGAGGGAGTGAGCAGATGCCAGCTCTGTCTGTCACCTCTGTCTTTCTGCCTCTCAAATAAATTTTTTTTTTTCATTGAAGACGCATCGTGAAAATACTGAACAAGAGGCTGAGCAAGGGAAATCCGGCCTCTCCCACCCCAGGCCCTCCCACTGCTTGTTTGTTTGATTAAAGATTTATTTTATTTATTTGGAAGACAGAGTTACAAAAAGAGGTAGAGCCAGAGAGACAGAGAGAGAGAGAGGTCTTCCATCCGCTTGTTCATTCCCCAAATGACCACAACGGCCAGAGCTGAGCTGATCTGAAGCCAGGAGCTTCCTCCGGGTCTCCCATGTGGGTGCAGGGGCCCAAGGACCTGGGCCATCTTCTACTGCTTTCCCAGGCCACAGCAGAGAGCTGGATCGGAAGTGGAGCAGCTGGGACTCAAACCAGCGCCCACGTGGGATGCCGGCACTGCAGGCCAGGGCTTTAACCTGCTGTACCACAGCGCCGGCCCCGGGCCTTCCACTGTTAACAGCAGGCACAACTTGCCTGAGGTCATCAAAGCACTTCCCCGTGCACACAGGGATCTTTTTTCTGAATGAAAAAGGTTCACGCCGCACACTGCTTCCACTCGCTCTTTTCTCAGGGCATCCTGTAACAGCTGCAGTGTCCTGCTTGGCCGCTGGGCTGTCACACGTGTGACAAGTCCCCTGTGCAAGGACACTGAAGTGTCTCCCAGTCTCTGCGACAGCAAACATTCCTGACCCCCGGGGGCTTGACCACATGACCACACACGTGGCCGCGGGCTCGGAGGCTGCAAGTTCACGCTCTTCCAGGAAAAGCAGAAACAATGGCCAGAACTCGCGTTTCCAGAACTTCAGAATTAACCAAAGTCGAGCAAGACTCCGGGGAGCACTCACTCATAAGACAACAGTGCCCCCAAGGGCGCAGAACAAACCTCACTCCCGAGAGATGGCCGCTACTGGACCTGGTCGGCAGTTCCCGGGCACAGCTACTTGCAAGGTGTCCACACGTAACACCTGTTGCCCAGGGCTGACTGCCAAAAACAGCTCCAGAAGTGGGTGTTGTGCTGCAGCCGGTTAAGCCTGGCATCTGTGTGCCTGGTTCGCGTCCCAGCTCCCTGCTAATGAGCCAGGGAGGCAGCAGAAGATGGCCCAAGTACTTGGGCCCCTGCCACCCACGTGGGAGACCAGGAGGGAGTTTCTGGCTCCTGGTTTTGGCCTGGCCCAGCCCTGGCTGTTGTAGGCATTTAGGGAGTGAGCCAGCAGATGACTGCAAGACTTTCTCTCTCTCTCTCTCTCTCTCTGCCTTTCAAATAAATAATCTTAAACACAAAAACTATGATGGAGCCATTAAGTATCACGTGGTCCACAGAGACCTAGACGCAGCGGGGCACCTCGTCCACCCGCAGAGAACAACGGAGCAGCCTTCCCCGAGTGGCCCAGCCTGCTGAGGTCCCCGGGAAGCACCTGCGTGGACCTAGCCGCTGTTCTGTGGCCCCAGTGAGCTACTCGGCTGCTCACTGGGGCCCTGGGAAGCAGACACGCAGCCCTGCCCACCCAGCCACTGCCTAGGAAGCAGCCGGGCGGAACTCCCTGCACGGGTTGGCCCCAGCCCTCAGATGCTGACAGGTGCTCACCTCACTACCCGGCACCCTGCACGGCATCCCCCGAGTGATCCCGCACTCTCACAGCTCTGGGACGTGAATGCAAGCCCCACACCTGCCGCTGGGCGCGCCACGCCGAGGGTGAACCACTGAACCTGTAAAAAGGCACAGGGACAGTCCCACAATCCTGCAGCCACCCACACACCTGCAGGCATCACCAACCTCAGTTATAGCCGGAAAAGCTACAGCAAAGCCAACGCAGCTCGGCCAGCCAGTGCCCGAGGACACAGGGCCAGCAGAAAGCCCCTTAACGACCAAAGCCACCCTATAAAACTGGGAAAGCAACTGAGCTGCTAGAGGTACAAAACCCAGCAGAGGGGCACAGGACACATGAAGAAAGAAGGTAATACAACGGCTCTGAATCAATACGATAACTCCAGCAAGAGGACACACACAAAAGGAAACGGACAGATTGCCCAACACAAAATCCAAAATCCTAGGGTGTTAAGAGAATACAGATAATGCAACATTAGGAAGATAATTCCTGATATGAATAAGAAATTCAGCAGAGATAGAGGTTGGGGCCAGCGCTGTGGAGTGGTGGGTAAAGCCGCTGCCTGCAGTGCCAGCAGCCCAGATGGGCGCTGGTTCGAGTCCCAGCTGCTCCACTTCCAATCCAGCTCTCTGCTATGGCCTGGGAAAGCAGTGGAAGATGGCCCAAGTCCTTGGGCCCCTGCACCCACATGGGAGACCTGGAGGAAGCTCCTGGCTCCTGGCTTTGGATCAGCGCAGCTCCAGCTGTTTCGGCCATTTGGGGAGTGAGCAGTGGATGGAAGACCTCTCTGTCTCTCCCTCTCTCTGCCTGTAACTCTACCTGTCAAATAAATAAATAAAATCTTAAAAAAAACTCTCCAAAGCATATTATAATCAAAATTTAAAAAATCCAGGACAGAGAGCACTCTAGAAACAGCAAGGCTGGGAGAGGGGTTCAGCCCAGCAGCTAAGACACCCGCATCCCACGCTGGAGAGCCTGGGTTCCCTTCCCAATTCTGGCTCCTGACTTTAGCTGCCTTCTAATGCAGACCCTGGGAGGCAGCAGGTGATGCTATTTTTTTTTAATAATGATTTATGTATTTGAAAGAGTGACAGAGAGAGAGGGAGAGACACAGACAGACAAGAGATATCTCCCACCCGCTGGTTCACTCCCCAGATGGCCACATAGCCAGGGCTGAGCCAGACCGAAGCCAGGAGCTTCACCCAGGTCTCCCACATGGGTGGCAGGGGTCCAGACACTTGGGCCATCTTCTGCTGCTTTTTCCAGGCCATTAGCAGGGAGCTGGACTAGAAGAGGAGCAGCTGGGGCATGAACTAGTGCCCATATGGGATGCCGGCGCTGCAGGTGGCGGCTTTAACCCCAGCCCCAAGGCAGCAGACTGTGGCTCACGTGGTTCCACCCACATGGAAGACCCTGATTAAGCTCTCATCTCCCAGCTTCAGCTCCAGCCAGCCCTGGCCACTGTGGGCACTGCAGGGGTGAACCAGTGAATGGGAGAATGCCAATACTCTCCTCCCTCCCCTCCCTCCCTCCCTGTCCCCCATCTTCTTCCCTCTCGCCCTTAAATAAAGAGAAAAGTGTGGAGTCACTTCTAGGGGAATCTCTGTTAGATTAAAGGCAGACCTCTCAGCCTCTCAAAAGTCCTGGTGGAAAAAGAAACCGCCAACCGCGGAGGTGATACCAGCCAAGCTCCTCTCCAGACGCAAGAGAGAGAGAAAGCAAAGGCCGGGGAAGTCCAGCCCCAGCAGAGGAGCCCTGCAAGAAACGCCTAGGGGAGCCCCCGGAGCAGGGGCCGGCGACGACCACCACCGACCACCACCGGGGACAACACGAGAGCGCCCAGGACACAGCAGCGGGGGGCAGGCACACAGAACACAGCTGAGAAGCCGAGGGATCCACACTCCACGTCTACCCTCTCCTGGACCTCACTTCCTGTAAACTTAATGAAGGTTTTTTTTTTTTTTTTCACCAATAACCAGTCATGATCTTTTTGTGGTACTCCTTTAAGTGTTGGTGTCAGGGTTACACTGGTCCCTCAAAATGAGCCGGGCAGCGTCTGATACTTCTCTGTTCCCCGAAAGAACCTATGCTGGAGCTATTATCCCTCTTTAGCTGTGTAGCAGAACTCACCAGGGAAACTTACCTGGTTACCTCTCAGGGGAAGATTTAAAAACAAATTGCATTTATTGAATACATACAGTGCTATTCAGCTTTCTCTTTGTTCTGCATCAGTTTTCTGAATTTGTGGGTTTTTGAAGAAACAGGTGCATTTCACATCAGTTGGAAAGCTGTGAGGCTGGCATTGTGGTGCGGTCGTGGCAGCCGGCCTCCGTATGGGCACTGGTTCAAGTCCTGGCTGCTCCACTTCTGATTCAGCTCCCTGCTAATGTACCTGGGAAAGCAGTGGAAGACGGCCCAAGTGCTTGTGTCACTGCCACCCATGTGGGAGACCCGGATGGAACTCCTGGCTCCTGGCTTTGGATTGGCACAACTCCGGCTGTTGTGGCCATC